>NC_136431.1:191941869-192049369 GCF_052849685.1 Lactuca virosa
TTAGTGAGAAATCTTGACTATCATTTGTTATCAGAATCACCAGACTAAGAATCAGTATTAATCATACTTAGGTCACATCAAAATAAAAGCTAAGGTGTTAGGAAAAGCTGTACCGAATTCTCGAGTCACCCACCTAAGTCAAGTGAGTGCATAGTCCCTTTCATTAACATGATTTTAATACAAGTATTAATTAGAGTATTAAATATCTACCAAAAGGTTTGTATGTGAGCTATATGCTAATTGCTTGGATTATGTGTTAGAAATGTATTTGATGATATACAATATGTGAATTAGATATGGTTCTATATATGTTAACATATATATATATATATATATATATATATATATATATATATATATATATATATATATATATATTATTACGTAATAGTAATAATATAAGCATTATTAGAGAAAAAGATAAAAGTATATTAATACCTAAATGCTTTGTGTTAAATATATACACTAAATTACGATAATGTTGCTAAACAGAGTTGGTATAGGAAGCCTAGTAGTATTGTCCGTCAACAAGATATGACTTGTTATAGATGCCTAGTTCAATTAAGTTTGATATTAGGTAGTCTCATCCGAAGAGTGTGTGTAAGTTAGGAACGGAGAGTAGAGTTATGTTCCATGACACTTTCAGGTGTTGATAGTACGAAATACGTACTAGAGTAAAAATTGTATTCCTTTTTGGATGACCATAAATGTTTGGTCCAGATCAGGAAATTGTAATTGTATGTCTGGTCATCCCCCGGAGTAAGATGACAACACTTGATCATTCTAGACGGTATTGTGAATTACTTTTCTAGTGTGGGTTCATAACCCATAGATGTAGATGAAACGAAATACAATATTAATCAAATACTCTGATAACTCCAATGCCTTTATGGCTTTCACCGGCAAAGGAAGCCCCTAGCTGTGTAATCAACACCTTGCTTTCAAACGGTTTATCTTCCTGATAATCATGGACTAGAATATAAGAGGATCGATTGGGGTAGGTATGTATAAGTATAAGGTTTTATAGATATCCAAATCGGAACAGTTGGTTTTGCAAGATTAAGATATATATATATATATATATATATATATATATATATATATATATCTTTACTATATTATTAAGGATATTGCCCATTTCTTGAAAATTAAGAGGTACAATATATATTACCTCATGTACAATAATATTTAGCATATAACCAATCTTATACGTATTATACTACACGGATCATATACATATTACATTACAGTACAAGGACCTAACCTAATCTCCTAAACACAGCTGCCATCTAACCTATTCACATCGACACCACCAAAGATGAGTGAAGACTTCCCCTTTCCAACTTCATCCGATGCTTCGAGGGAAACCCCGGAGGCGAACGTAGATCAGAAACCGTCATTTATCAAGTTTTTCCGTTCGATTGATTGATCCGTGGAGGGAAACCTCTGATCTTGATCCGTTGTTTGAAAAAAAAAGGAAAAATTAGGGCAAGATTTTTTAGATCTGTAACGGAGGCGGTGATGAACCGCTCAAACCTCTGCTTTGGTGAATGCTCGTGTGGAGTGGAAAGAAACCCCGGAGGCGCACGTAGATCAGAAACCGTCATTTATCAATTTTTTCCGTTCGATTGGTTGATTCGTGGAGGGAAACCTCTGATCTTGATCCGTTGATTGAAAAAAAAAGGAAAAATTAGGGCAATATTTTTTAGATCTGTAATGGGGGCGGTGATGAAGATAGACTACTGCTACTCAAGGGTGTTAGTGGAGCTTTCAGGCCTGGTGTTCTCACAGCTCTAATGGGAGTCAGTGGCGCTGGAAAAACCACTCTCATGGATGTGCTTGCCGGTATCCAAAAAAACAAGAAACATTCGCACGTATTTATGGATATTATGAACAAAACAACATCCATTCACCTCATGTTACTGTTTATGAGTCTTTGCTATACTCAGCCTGGCTCAGGTTAGCCACAGATGTCGATGAACACAAGAGAAAGGTCCGTTATACCCTTTTTCAATTTTGAGCACCTTTTTTAGTCGATTATTATACTGGTTTCTCAAGTTGAATAATGTTTGTTTACAGCAATTTATAGATGAAGTCATGGACCTTGTGGAATTGAATCCATTGAAGGATGCGTTAGTTGGATTGCCAGGTGTCAATGGTTTGTCAACTGAGCAACGAAAGAGGTTAACAATAGCGGTTGAGTTAGTGGCTAACTCGTCTATAATTTTCATGGATGAGCCGACTTCTGGTCTTGATGCGAGAGCTGCTGCCATTGTTATGAGAGCTGTAAGGAAAACAGTCGACACAGGAAGAACAGTTGTTTGCACAATTCATCAACCCAGTATCAACATTTTTGAAGCTTTTGATGAGGTAAGAATTTGCACTTAATTACTATTTACCCATTCGTTCTTATGCTGTTCAATTTGTTCTAATCATAATCGGTTTTGCAGTTCTTCTTGATGAAAAGAGGAGGACAAGAGTTGTATGTTGGGCCTGTGGGTCGCCATTCTTGGGATATAATCGAGTATTTCGAGGTATGAAGCTATCTAATTAATAAATATGACTCAACTTGAAATAAGATCGATTAAGTTTTCTAATAGTGAATGTTTTGATAAAACAGGCTATTGATGGTGTAAGTAAGATAAAAGACGGATATAACCCTGCTACCTGGATGTTGGAAGTTAGTACTTCAACTCAAGAACTTACACTCGGAGTTGATTTCACTGGATGTTGGAAGTTAGTACTTCAGCTCAAGAACTATTTAGTTTTTGTTTTTACAGATGAAATTGAAGATTTGTGAACATATGGATCAGTTTTAGGTGCTTCTTAAACATGATGGTAATATGAACAGAAATACAATATATGCTTCATTGTTTATGTTGTTCAGTCTGATATGGATTTAACTACTTAGTTTTTGTTTTTTCAGATGAAATTGAAGATTTGTGAACAATACACAGATCAGTTTTAGGTGCTTCTTAAACATGATGGTAATCTGAATAAAAATACAATTTTTTTTCTTAAATTTGCAGATGAAATTATTTTATTAAAAAACAACAATCCGATAGACATGTTTTTCAGTGCTATGTATTTGGACCCAAAAATGCTGGAAAGTCTGCATTGTTAAGTTGATTTATCGGAAGGTAAAAGTTTTCCTAAATTTTTTTTTTTGTTATTTCTACAAACTTGTTGATAAAATATGGTCTCGATTTACTTGTAGGCCTTTCCAAAACTCATATGCTTTAGATAACAATAATTGTTATAAAGTCAATGCTGTTGACCAGCTTCGGGTGAATGTTTACTGTTAAACATTATGATGTGATATTGGAGACACTCTCTTTACAATTGTGTCTTAACATAGCTGATTTTGCAGGGAACTAAGAAGACTTTGATATTGCGTAAAATTCAAGAAGATGATGTCAAAGAGTTTCTATCTAGCAAGGAGTCCCCTAATGTGGTAAAATTTGAAGTCCTGGTAATATCTTTATTTTTATTTCAGTTATTATCGAGTTATTTTTTTACATTAAGAATTATTTTGTTTTGTTTGGTATGATGGAATAGGAAGAATGGAATGGAATTGAGCATTCCCAAAGGCATTTGAATTCTGATTCCTTCCATTTTGTTAATTTTCATTCCGTCCTGGATTGGAATGAAAATTGTAATATAACCCTTTTTTATTAAATTTTTTTTTTAGTATTTCATGATATTTAATTAAATGATAAGTTTCTTTTCTAAAAATAACTAGAAGGAATTATTTTTATTTGTAAATTTTACTAACATTTACAGTAATTTCAGCTTCTAATATATATTTTATTTTTAGTATGATATTATTTTAATGAAAATATTATTAATTTTGGTATAATTTTTGACAGTTAGTATTTATGGTATAATTTAAAGTATTTTTGGTATGACTTTTTACGGTTAGTATTTATGGAACGATTTAAAATATTTTTGGTATGATTTTTGACATTAAGTATTTATGGTATGATTTAAAATATTTTTGGTATGACTTTTGACAATTAGTAATATCCGAAAATACATCATATGATACATTATTCTGTCTATAAATCTAATATATTATGTTCTTATTTTTTACTTTCACAACACAATTCACCAACAAGGAATCGGGAATTAGAAGATTACTTCATTGCATTGGATTACATTTCGTGACACGAATTTAGGTTTTCTTTATTTCCTCTATCTGTTTGATGAATCTTCTTCTGTCTTCTTTACTTCTTCTACTTTACTAGATCGAATTTGGTGTAACCATGTGAAGATTGTTTTTTAAAAATTGCATTCAGGATGAGGTTTAGTTTTTGTTGTTTGCATCATGCTTGTTTGTTTGATTATCAATTCAATATATTGTTGTTCATGAATGGTATAAAGTACTTTGATACATATCTATCATTCACAGTTAAGTATAATTTACCAGGAAGCTTCAAAGAGACATTGAGTTTTCCTTTGTATCACGTTTGTCCCTATGTTGCTTTGTCCCTATGTGGTAAGATAAGAGATGACAAAGAAGATGAACACAAGTTTTTCTCCCAAATAAGTCCCAAATTTTCTTCTGTTTCATCTTAATATGTCATCTTTATGATTTGGTTATCAAAATTCATCAATAAATGTGGTCTAAATACATATTAATAACATAAGGCATATAAATTCGCAGAAGTTAATCCATTTTCTAAGAATCTCAAATGATTGGTAACAAATACTTAAATTATTTTGAAATGCTTCCTTTCTCCAAAAATATATATTTCTTTTATAATAAACGTATTTTTAATCAAAAGTATCTATCACCAAACACACGCAATAATAATCAAGATTCTTTGCACAGTGCTTTTGATTACAATTTACAAACCCCGGCCAATTGAAAATATAAGCCATCACAATGATTGTCAATTATTTGTTTAATTTCCTGTTAAAAACTGGGTGTCCTGTAATACTTTTGCGAAATATCGATCCTTCTTCAAATGGGTTATGTAATGGCACCAGATTGATATGTCGAGCTTTCCAACAAAATGTCATTGATGCAGAGATAGCTGTTGGCCAACATGCTGGAAAAAGAGTGTTTTTACAAAGAATTCCTCTATGTCCGTCTGACGATGAGATGTTCTCATTCAAACTAAAGAGAAAGCAGTTTCCAATTCAGCTTAGTTTCTCTATGACAATCAATAAAGCTCAAGGACAAACAATTCCAAATGTAGGTGTTTATCTACGAGAATCGGTATTCTCACATGGCCAGCTTTATGTGGCGTTGTCTAGAGGAATATCACATGTCAATACCAAGGTATTAGTAAAGCCGGAAAAAACGTTTGATAATGATGGAATCTACACATCAACCGTTGTGTACAAAGAAGTGTTATGTGATTAACAAGGTAAAATCAACAACTTATTATTTTACAATTTCTTCATATATGTATCTTAGATGCTCATTTGATGTTTAATGCAGGGCTAGCAGATGAAGCAACATGATTGCAGATTGGTGTAGTTTATATATTGGACATGTTATAAATGAACAAAACTACATGATTGCAGATTTTGGTTATTTATAGGTTGTAAAATCAAGTATGAACTATTAGATGAAATTCCAAATGTTGACTCAACTTCTGTCGTATTATATGACTATGCACCTTGCAAGAAACTATCCGTTGAAATGAACTATTCGACATAAAATAGTCTACCAAATGGCCGCAATGAATATCTCACGTCTAAAGGAAACTAATCATCACATTAAAACTATCTTCCAAAAGAAACTCTTTGCCGCCCGGCGCTTAGCGCGGGTAAACGGCTAGTGTATATATATATATATATATATATATATATATATATATATATATATATATATATATATATATGTCGAGCTTTCCAACAAAATGTCATTGATGCAGAGATAGCTGTTGGCCAACATGCTGGAAAAAGAGTGTTTTTACCAAGAATTCCTCTATGTCCGTCTGACGATGAGATGTTCTCATTCAAACTAAAGAGAAAGCAGTTTCCAATTCAGCTTAGTTTCTCTATGACAATCAATAAAGCTCAAGGACAAACAATTCCAAATGTAGGTGTTTATCTACGAGAATCGGTATTCTCACATGGCCAGCTTTATGTGGCGTTGTCTAGAGGAATATCACATGTCAATACCAAGGTATTAGTAAAGCCGGAAAAAACGTTTGATAATGATGGAATCTACACATCAACCGTTGTGTACAAAGAAGTGTTATGTGATTAACAAGGTAAAATCAACAACTTATTATTTTACAATTTCTTCATATATGTATCTTAGATGCTCATTTGATGTTTAATGCAGGGCTAGCAGATGAAGCAACATGATTGCAGATTGGTGTAGTTTATATATTGGACATGTTATAAATGAACAAAACTACATGATTGCAGATTTTGGTTATTTATAGGTTGTAAAATCAAGTATGAACTATTAGATGAAATTCCAAATGTTGACTCAACTTCTGTCGTATTATATGACTATGCACCTTGCAAGAAACTATCCGTTGAAATGAACTATTCGACATAAAATAGTCTACCAAATGGCCGCAATGAATATCTCACGTCTAAAGGAAACTAATCATCACATTAAAACTATCTTCCAAAAGAAACTCTTTACCGCCCGGCGCTTAGCGCGGGTAAACGGCTAGTGTATATATATATATATATATATATATATATATATATATATATATATATATATATATAGCATTGTGAGACTGAAATCCCTATGTACTCACCAATTTTCCCAACCTGACCCACTCAGCTTGTAACTTATGTATCTGTATTGATTATGACATCCGTAGGATTTTATCTGAGACAATCTTGAACTCCAAAGATTTTTATATACTGGGATTTTCCACGAATAAAGTATCATGATTTTTGAAGCGTAAATAAAATTTCTTTTTGGTTCTGAAAATTAGAGGATGACACATTTAATATAGATTTTGTGAGTATGCATCTGATTTTTTATTTTGCATATGAAATAAGACGTGTCACTAGTAGGTGGTGATTAACGGCGAAGAGTAGATGGTAGGTCGTTGGTAGTAGTACTAAGTGATGATGGACATAGGTGGGCTAGGATTTGGGGTTAAGAGAGAGAGAGAGAGAGAGAGAGAGAGAGAGAGAGAGAGAGAGAGAGAGAGAGAGAGAGAGAGAGAGAGAGAGAGAGAGAGAGAGAGAGAGAGAGAGAGAGAGAGCTTAACTTGGCAATAAAAGGGACCATTTGTACAATTTTTTGATACCATAGGGATTCTTTCTATCAAATTTTTAAAAGTTGGATTAAACTTTCGAATTTACTAAACCACATGTATCATTTTTGTAATTTATACGAAATTACAAATGCTACGTCCACGTGTCATTGGAGCAAATGCAGAATTGTTGATGGCGCACGTCAGCTTCCAGATAAGCATTTTCGCCAAATAGAAAACCCTATTATTTTTCCATATCATTACACCATCATCATCTTTCACCCCGTTTAATAACACACAAAGTCTCTATGCAAATGGATTCTATCGGAGCTTTGTGTCTATTCGATTCGTTAAAATCGAAGAAAATCTTTTGAGCACCGGATTAGAGTCGTCGGTACTCCAAAGCCCCTGAAAACAGCACACACCTGCCTCTAAGATCTCTCAGTCGCCGGAAAGTTCTACTTTCGGTGATTCAGATCAAGGAAGAAGCCAAGCAGCTCCTAATATCAAATATGAAACTTTCTCTTTCATTTGATCCATTAACATTCTCTACTTCCCTAACCCTAACTCCATTCACGAAACCAAACACCTCCAAAACCCTTCAAGAAAAGTAAGTACCGTTTCCCCTTTCTGATATTGTTCCTCATTTATGACACCGGATGAAGCTTCAATGATGTCCCCTATCAAATTAACTAGACGTTCAAGTGGTATAAAAATATTTCTATTAGTTTCATCCCAATTCTAGTATGTAATTGTACCTACAAACATTGATGATCCTGTTGCAAGAACTATCTCATGAATGAATTTATGAGGAAACGTTATCCATGGGGGGTCCTTCTAGACTATGATATTCAATTCAATTCATTAAGTTTCACCATTTTGCTTAACGAAATTTCCTCCACATGCATTGTTAACAAAGAGTTATTGAACCCATGGTCTGTATGCGAAAAATTATCAAAAGCTAATTAAGAGAATACTCCTGGTTAGAAAATACAAATCACCTTTATTTCATATAATGATTTTGCTGAAAGTTTTAGGTTTGGAATCAATCCGTTGCCATAAACAAGTCAACCTATATAACCCGTTTAACTGCATGGGTTAACAGGTTCTTGGGTTAGGATCTGATTTGTGGGTCACAGGAAAAAATCTAAACATCAAATATCTATATTTTAGTCCTTAACCTCTCCTTCAGTTAATAAATATATTTTTTATTTTTTATTTTGAATCTAATAAAATAAACGGATTTATGGGTCACGCAAAATTATTTGCAAACCCGAACAAGAATTGTTGTTTATCTTCGTGCCAGGTTGGAAGGTTAAAAAGACTCAACCCAAACCTGTTTATCTTCGTGTCGGGATCGTGTCATGTCAAGAATTGTTGCCCCTAATATATATGTATAAAAAAAGTTTTATAATTTTTTACTTTTGGGTTATATATATATATATATATATATATATATATATATATATATATATATATATATATATATATATATATATATATATATATATATATATATATATATAGGGGACGGTTCACTTGAGATTCAAAAAATAGAGAACTTAAGATTCAACGTCAGCCACATATTGTTCATTTGCCGCTCCAACGCTCCAGCGTACCAACAGCAGCGGAGTATGCCTAATCATAAATGATTATATGGCAGAGAGGTATAATCATATATGACTATACATGTTCATACATGTATGCCTAATCATAAACTATTATACATATATGTCTATTCACAGATTGAATAATCATATATGATTATAACAGTTGATGTCAAAAGAGAGGTGACAGTGGTATAAGTGACGGAGGTGGCAGTGGTGGGATCGACTGGTGGCAGAGGTGGTGGTAGTGGTGACGGCTGTGGTGGTGGGCAAGGTGGTCGAGGTGAAAGGAATGGACGACGCTACATAATCATTTATGATTATAACTGACCCGTCGCGCCGGTACACTGGAGGGTTAGAGCGGGAGATGTGAATTATGTGGTTGAGGTTGAATATCAAGATCTCTATTTTATTTTGAATTTCAACGAAACTTTTATATATATATATATATATATATATATATATATATATATATATATATATATATATATATATATATATATATATATATATAAGATCAACAGAAAATGCATAAACCCAAAAAACCCTAAATACCTAAAAAAAAGCTAATAAAATACATAAAAAATATTTTGAGATATCTGATCTTTTTGTCTTTATAAATATAAAAATCGCATATATAGGTATATTTTTGCTGAAAAAAAATGATTTTTTTAAAAAGAATTCAAATTTTTTTAGCGAAATTATAGATATATGTGTGATTAAGTTTTATAAAGTCCAAAAAAAGATTAGATGCCTCAAAATATTTTTATATATGTATTTCTATTGATTTTGTAGGTTTTAGGGTTTTCAAAGGTTTATGCATTTTCTATTGATTTTTCATATATATATATATATATATATATATATATATATATATATATATATATATATATATATATATATATATATATATATATATATGAAAAAAAATTAATAAATTCATATTTTTTGATACTTTTTATAGAAAAAAAATTAATAAATATATCAAAATTTATACTTTTTGATACTTTTTAAACATAGATTCATATTCATATTAAAAAAAAAACGATATTTCAGTTCAGATTCAGATTGTGAACCTGTTCAGATTCACATTGTGAACCTTCTCAGATTCACAGTGTGCATAATAGTAAGTCAGATTCACAATGTGAATCTGAACTGATCGAACTTTTTCACATTGTGAATGTTAAAAATTGAAATATTTACAGTTTAGATCCACAGTGTGAATCTAAACTGATCGAGGTTTTTTTTTTTGGTCGGTGTTGATGTTTATTAATAGAGTACAAAAAATTAATATTTTTGGTATAATTAGTTTTTTTATAGAAATAAACTTAAATATTGAAAAAACTAACAAAATGAAGTGGGTTTTTTTCGGAAAAAAAAATCGATTTTTGTATATCAACATGGATCTCTATGGAAAGAGGATGAAAAATCGAGAACATCGGTATATTCGGTTTTTTTTTTCTATAAAAAATGTGGCCAAAAAAAAATTTTAAATGAAAAAAAGAGGTGAGTTTTTTGGTAAGGAGGTGAATTTTTTTATATAATCTGGTGTGTGTGCGTCCAATGTACAAATGTACATATATTTACTTGGCCGTTGATCATTATGATTTCCGACGCTCAAGATTGGTTCTTTGGTTCCTTGTTAATTATGGTTCTCTATTTTATATATATATATATATATATATATATATATATATATATATATATATATATATATATATATATATATATATATATATATATATATATATATAAAAGCCAATGTAAAAAAAATTAAAAATCAAGCCCTTTGTGTCCAAATGAAGCCGCATAATATACTAATAGTAAGCGTTTTATTAGCCCAACAGTGAGTTTTGTAGCAGCCCAAGAACTCTAATATGGATGCCCAACGTCACCCGAACATCGTATCTAACAGGTGCCAAAATTTGCAGCAACATCAGTATTTTAAGCAGCAAAATGTTCCTATTCAACAGCCTTTATAGCAGCTCTATGCTCCAAAAATCACCCATATGGCCAATGTAACTCGAGCTATTGTATTTCTACTCACAATCTTCATTGTTGGAGTTTTTGCCACTTTTATAGATATACGTATTTATATTTTGACGTGTTTACTAAAGAAAAAATCAAATTCATATCGTTACATACAAAATTGTCTAATTTGCTTGATATTAAGCCAATTACTTTAACTTAGGGATAAGATAGATAAGTAATATAATACCCTTACGGTAAAATGCATAAAAGCTATTAAGGAGTTGTTTGTTTTTTTTTAAGCGAAAATGTTTGAAGTCAGCGGACCACTTTTGCAATCCTCTGCAACAACAGAAGAGGTGGTCAAAACGGCTGCAACCTGGAATAAGAAGTATGTTTGTTTTTAACGTCTTCCGCCTTCTACAATAAACTAAAATTTAAATAAATTGATTTTAAAAAATTAAAATAGTTTCATATTATAATAATTGTTCTGAGAATACACATTTTAAACCATATATAATATATTATAGGTGATTTTTTTTTGTTAAACACATTATATTTATTCATTTATATTATATTTAATTTTGTGGTTGTTAACAAAATTGTTGTTTAAATAACATATGTCACGTATTTAGAGCAAATATAGAAGTCACTTTACTGAAACAATTTATCTACACTACATCGAATAAAACCGATTCAAATGTTTTTTATTTGAATTTTCAAATATTAATCATTAACTTTTTAATCTGATACCAAATTGTTATTCCATATATGTTTTCCGATTTAATTGGTAAGCTTCTAGTCAGATTGCTCCAATCACGGAGTCTGACTATGTCATTGCTCATGAGCTCTTTACCTATTTTTATGTTTTCGTGTCCCTCTTTGTTGGGGTATGATCTTCAAGTTAGAGATGAGCCGCGTTGGTGCTTCTACAACGTTTAATTTGTCAAATTGGTTTTATTTGATGTTAATGGTGTTTATTTCAAATTTTCATCGCCATGTAAGAATGTTGGAGTGAATTTCTCCATGGATGCACTTGTAGTTATAAATGAGTTCTTCTAGTTTGTTCTTCATCTTATATCAGGGTTTGGTAATCACATTCTTTTTAAAATAAAAAGTTCTGATAAGCAACTAATGCCTAGATTTTGTAGCCTTAAATGACAATCACTAGAACTTCTTGTATTAATATCCGACTTGTTACAAAATCCGCAGCTCGAAACAACACTTCTTTCCATATAATATTTCATGTTGTCCATTAGTTTATGACATCCACAATACATTGAGCTCTTTGGAGTTTAATGGACAGACACACTACTAGAAAAATACCCTTTAATGACGCGCAAACCATTACACGCGCTGTTTTACAATACGCAAAAGTGTGTGTCCTAAAAATAATGTCAGTTCTTCCAAAATGTGAAGGATTTAGGACGCACATTTTTGCGTGCCCTAAAATTAGTGTAAAAAAAAGGCGGAGGGCACCTGTCTTAAAAAGCGTATCGTGAAATCATGTCACTTTATATTTTTTTAATGAAACGAGCATCTTCATCTAGTAGCTTCATCTTTAGTAGCAGCGGGAAAAGGAATTCCCAAAAAAATTAGAAAAGTTGAAAACCCCGCCATGGCATGGACCATTATCTAGGGCTTTTTCAAGGAGTGCTCTTTGTAATATTCGCTCCCTCACCTCACCTCCTATCGGCGAACTTAGGTCATCTCTTTCCATCGGCGACCTCGGCTCATCTCTTTCCACCAGCGACCTTGGGCTCACCTCACCTCACTGAAGACTGCAACGACTGCTCAACTTTACAAGCCCTAAGTACGATTAAGGTATGTTTTGGTTTACAAGCCCTACCTTATCTTTATCTCGACACTTCTCAACAACAGTCGTCGACTTACTCCGCCGACCGCTGTTCTCCACATCTCCAACTTCTTGCCTTCCCATGGTCCGTCAATCAGATCTAATTCGCCAAAGGTATGTTTTGGGACCTAGAGACGTGTGCTCTGCGCTATGGCCCGGTTGCCCACCGCCCAGTCCTGTACTACCTGAAAAGATCTTCATCTTCTCCAAATCAAACACAAATGTAAAGAACTCCCGGGGTTCAAATACAGGCACGATATGGTTAGGGATGTTTTGTTTGACATATTCAAGCGTGCCGGGGTTTCCGCTAAGAAAGAGGCACCTGTTAATTTCTTGACTGACCCGACAGAAGGAAGGTCAACCCTCAGACCGGCTGACATTTTGATTTTTGGATGGGTCGGAGGGAAACACGCATGTGTGGATCTTACAGGGGTATCCCCTCTCGTGGGCCTGAGGGCTGGGGGTTTCACGGCAGGACATGCTGCTTTAAAAGCAGCTACAGGCAAAGTCACCAAACATGAGAAATCGTGCATGGAAAATCAACACGTGTTCATACCATTTACATTTGATACGTTTGGTTTCCTCGCACCGGATGCGGTAGAGCTTCTTCAAAGAGTACAACGAATCATGCATAGTAATGTTATATCCCCTAGATCTTCGGATGTAGTCTTTAAAAGAATTAGCTTTACCATTCAAAAAGGCTTAGCGGCACAGCTTGTTGCCCGTTTGCCATCTCACTCATTGTACGATGACAATTAAAATTTTATGGAAGCCATTTGTTAACACAAATTGTTGTTTCGGGTGACAAATCTAAGAACCGATCATGGGGCACGGTATATTCGGATTTAATTTAGAAAAAAAAAACCCTAATATACGATCAACATATAATCAAGGATCGCAATCAAAACACAAAAGCTTGTGTGCATGAATGCGATAATTAATCCTACTAATCTAACTCTTTATGTGTTTGCTCACGGCTGATACAAGTGGGAGACCTAGCAAGAAGCACAGGTCATCAGCTAAGGTTGTTCGCAAAAAGAATTTGTAATTTGTTATTATCACCGTTTGCTTTTATTATTTTGGATAGGAGAATTGTTTCATTGTGGTTGATGAACTGAGAAAATCTGAATTATACTTCATCTAGGGTCAGACAAATGGTTCATTGAAGTTGATGAACTGTTAATCCTACAAAGAAGTTAAATTTCTATTCATCATTGTTACTATTTGCTCATTCTATTTTCAATTGGTATTTTGGAAGTGTCTTACTGTTTCACTATGTTTGATGAATTGATAACTGAACTAGGGTATCTCATATCGGTATAAGCTGATGAATTATTTATTTTATTTTTTTGGAATCGATAAAAGCACATGATTCTCTTTAGAATCTATGAAGCAGATGATTTTAAGGCAGCTTGGTATAATATGATTTGCTGTTATAAAGTCTACAATTGGTAGTTGGTTATATGTGATTCTTGAAATATAGCAGTTTATAGGGTTTTGTGAATTACATATGGTTGATGTAGTTAGGTGTTAATCTTGTTTGATGTTAACATTAAGCAGTTAATATGACTAATGCCTATTTGAGTGTGAATTGTTAGTAGAATGTCTCAAATAACGTTGTTGTTCTGAATTAAGCAGTTGATATGAGTTATGCCTGTTTTTGTGTGATTTATTGTTTACATTGTTGGTATTTATGTTTACATTTTGGTTCTCGCAGATAACGGAGGAAGTTATAAACTTGGTAAATATGGTTTGAAGAAGTGTTTACACTTTACACTACATAGAAGATATCTAATTGAGTATGGTTTAGGATAAGAAACAGAGTTAAGAGTTAAGAGGGACTAGAGAGAGAGAAAAATGGCGTTAGATGATGATAAGGTAAAGAGAACTCGAGATCTGCTATCGAGCTTCTCAGACTTATGCTCCCACCAACACCACATCAAGATTCGCCACTCTCGACACTATCAACACCACCTCCTTCGATGTTGATCAGTACATGAACCTTCTTGTACGCCCTCTCATCTCATCTTGAAATTGTATCCCTTATATATTTTCTATCTTCTTTTATCTCTTAATGTTGTATCAAAATCTAGGTTATATTTACAATTTAATTGAGCCCATTTCATTTCAGAGGTAAATTGTTTCTCTCTACGGGTATCAAGTGTATATACATATCACTATGTTATTCAAGACTTACAATGAAGGTTCCACATTAACCTTATTCAAGATTTATAAATCTAGATTTCTCCATTTAGTCTTGATTAATCGGACATGTTTTTGCCAACACTTTGATGCTGTTATCCTTAGCCACTTGGAGGAGTAAAATTGTTCAATTAGAGAGTCAAGGTTGAACCTGTGGGTTAGCTGTGTCTCTCTCCTAACCCTATCTTGAGTTACAAGAATCTTGAGTCTTTAAAGGTTAAGTTAAATGACCTATTTACCCTTTGTTGAAAATTAAGTTAAATCTACCCCACATCCATCAAGTCTTGCCATTATAATTATAAATAACCTAAGCGCACTATAAGGAAATTGTAATTGTTCTATAGCCCCACCCTTTCTTTATACTACTTAAAGCCTTTAGAATTCTCTCCTTGTAAGCATTCTAAGAGTAATTTCAAGTTCCTTCCCCATTTACCTATTTCTTCTTACTTCGCTTGCTTCACTTAATTATTAATCATTTATTTTAGTAAGCATGTTTACTTCTTTCTCCAACCATTTTCCTCATAATTTCTTAATTTTCCCATTCTGCCCTTGTTGTGTTCTGAAACATATTCTGTTTGTGTGGTAACATAACAATTAACAGGTACACTGCATTTTCTGAGCTATTACCACTTCTGGCAGTGGCGCACAACTCCATTGTTGAAGGTTGATAAGATTTGTCAACAAATCTCTAACACTACCCTTACCATTGATAATTCCATCACATTCTCCACCCCTTTTTCTACTTTCACCTCCACTGCATCTGCAAACTTTGAAGTCAGAAGTCCCTCAAGAATCCAGGTACCTTTTTATTTTTATTTTTTTTACAACACAAATGTACAGACTTCCATTCGTTTGTTTATTATAGCTTAACACCCTACTTTGACTTCTAATTCTTCCTATTTCAACATTCTACTTTGAAAATCTACCAATTTATAGCAATATCATGAAAATGACCTATTTACCCTTTGTTGAAAATTAAGTTAAATCTATAATAAATATTTCATGATCTTTTCAGGTACAATTTAAGGAAGGGAGTTTTCAGCCTCCAAAGATAAAGTCAAATGTAAGCCTTCCGGAAAGTGTTGAGATTTTTGGCCAAAATATAAATTTGTCAGCTGTACAGCAATCTCTGAACCCTTTGCAAGAGGCTGTGGCAAGTTTAGCAGGTGTCATTTCAGGTCAAGCTCCTCTTAAGATTCAAATCCCAGGTGAAAGAACAAAATCCTGGCTTTTAACCACATACTTGCACAAGGATTTAGGGATTTCCAGATGTGATGGTGGCCTCTTTGTTCTTTGATCAACTTTTCTTTCTTTTGTGTTTTGTCAGATCAGATGCTTATGAACCCATGCAATTCACTTATCTTTTTGCTCTGTATGTTGAACTTTCACCAGACATATGGGGACTCCTTATTCCAGGATTGTAAGAAAGCATCTGAAGAAGTAATGTCAGTTATTGTTAACAAACTTCAGGTACATTCATTGTTAATTTGTTACTCATGATTATTCAGATCCTTATATAGCCGTTTGGAATATATGTATTATCAAGAATAAAGAGAAAACAATATTGTGCATCTGGTCTTTCAGGACAACTAGTTTTTTTGTTTCGATCTTTTATATTTATATTTATTTTCATTTTCATGACTTGTACATGTTACTTTTCAGGAAATTGGGTCCTCATTGTCATTGTTAGGTGGTGTATGCTTTTGATCCTACTGAAGTGCGTCACACCTTTAGAGCAGCTGGGGAAAGGTTCTTGCAACTGAAAACAACTATATATTTTGAAATCCATGAATGTAGGATTTTCATTTGTTCATGTCACAACATTCTACTTATGAAAAAAAAGTATATTTGTGACAATATATCATACTTTAATTTTTTTTGTAGCTAAACTTGATTGTGTGATTAACAAAAGCTATTTTTGTTTCAGCTAATGCTCAAGTCATTACTTGCCATCCATGCCCGGTGGACAGCAGCCCAGTACACCAGGTGTCAAACCAATGATATGGATGATTTTTAGGTGATATAGTTAGGGAAAACCTATTAATAACAATGTACAATTAGATCCCTTAATACCAATGCATCACAATTTTTTAACATGATGTTATTGGATGAAATTGATTGCTTTGGTATATACTTGTTTATATATTTTTGTATTATGCGTAAATCAATATCGTAAAGGCACGTCGCATATGCATATCGTAAATGGTTGCTGAAGTTTATAACACGCAAATGAGTGTCATCTTCATTTATGACAGGGGCTTTAATGATACGCAATGTGTGTCGTAAGATTACGACACGCAAATGCGTGTCGTCTTTCTTTATGACAGGGCCTTCCTTGATACGCATTGCGTGTTGTAACTGTGCATTGTAAATGCGTGTCGTAAATGCGTGTCGTAAATAGACGACGTGCCAAAGCGTGTCGTCTCTCGTTATGACATGGCCTTCCTTGACACGCATTTGCGCGTCGTCTGAGCGTTTTACGACACGCATTGCGCGTTGTAAAAGGCTGTTTTTCTAGTAGTGACACACAATATAATGCATTGTATTCATTTCGTCCACTAATTTTAGGGCATCCCACATTAACATCAAGGATGTGAGAGATTAGAATGCAAACTAATTATGACACTAAAGTCTACACGTGTAGGCGCTATATTGTTTTGCTCCAAAAGATTGCTCACAAAGGGTCTGTAATCCTCAAACAAGTCTTCATTATTATGTTATAGTAAGGAAAAATTGCACAAAAGACACTAGGTTTTTAGAAAAGTGTGACTTTGACACTGTGTTTCCTTTTCTATTTAGTCAATGCATTTTATATTATTTTACAATTTTGACATCCAGAAAGTGATGTCACCAAAAATGTCACATCATCATTCCATGTCAGCACCACACCATCAAATGTCGACACATCACCATGCTACATCATTTGGAAACTAGGTTGACCAGTCAAATGGTCAACATAAAAACAAATTGGAAAATATAGTGTCAAAATTATTATTTTGGAAAACTTAGTGTCTTAATCGTAAAAAAATAATACAATGCCAAAATCAAAATTTTTGTGTAAACTTTGTGTCTTTAATGCATTTTACCCTAATTAATACGTAATGGCTTTTTTTTTGAAAGAGACTACTCGTTAACCTCTAACAATAACTTACAAGTAAGCTATTTTTTATGTATTGTTTTATTAGACTTTGTATTTAGATATGATATAGTATGATCTCTTTTCTACCTAAATATGTATTGTGTTATATCTTTATTATGGTTGAGAATGATATAGTATTGTTTTTATGATATAGTATTGTTTTATTATGGTTGGATTAGTGTCTAAGCCGGTAACTATATTTGGTAAGTACTTGACCCGGTTGTGCATGGTCCTTTTGGGTTGCCTTCACCATAGCAACTTGACAGGGTGATTTATGAAGAGAGAGAAGATATTATGATTTATTAATATATTATGAGAATAATATAGTAAAGGAATAATCATATTATTTAATTAATATTAGTCATAGATTAATTAGGAATTAATTTGGTGACTAAAAGAGATTAATTGAATAAAGGGGCTTAAACTGTCAAATGTGTGATAGTTGTATTTTGGGCTAGGAAACCCTCATGGACAAGGGGTGGACGAAATTATGGGAAGGAACCCATCAAGATTTCGTCCAAGGCCTTACTCCAGAAGGTTCCATGGGCTGCTTGGTGATTAAGTTGTCCATTAGGGTTTTTGGCTGAAACCCTAGAAGCTCATAGTATCAATAGATCCCTTGGGTTGTAGAAATAGGCTACACTTGCTTCCTTGGAACCCTAGGGCCGATTTCTATACCTCTCTCCTCTCTCCAAATCATCCTCTTGCTAGTTGGTGTTTGTAAGCCATTAGAGGAGTGACAATTGTGACTCTAAGCTCCAAGACAAGAAGAATTAAGCAAGCTACAAGAGGTAATCATCTAGATCTGAGTTTCTTACGTCAAATTTGAATTGTATACACTAGATCTAGGGTTTGCAAGACTTGGATAAATTGCATGTTCAATTAGAGAAACCTAGATCCAAGCATTAGGGTTTACATGTGCACATACGAAAGTTCTTATGGCTCAAACCCATCAGTGGTATCAGAGCTTTGATTGATTTCTATTGAATTGATGCCTTGTTTATTTATTCAAGTTTTGAAAAATCATTTTTTTTTGCCCCTTGACTGACAGACTCGGCGAGTCCCATTGTGGACTCGACGAGGAGGATGAACTCGACGAGTCCATAAAGGGACTCGGCGAGTCGGAGCGTCTGTTAGAGTGATTTTCGGGATTTCTTGCTGTTTTGCTTAAGGATTCTTACCTAAATCGTTTTGGTTTAATAAAATCCGAATTTTATCATTTGTTTGTCAATATCCTTAACAAAACAAAAGATAATTACCAATTATTTAAATAATAATTTCCTTATTTGATAATAATTGATTATTTGAATTAATTGTTGAATTATCTTGCAAGTAATATTGACTAGGTCAAATTTAGATAATCATTAAATTAATTGGTTAATTTATATTATTTGCTATTTGATCATTTGTGTTTTGAAAAGTTCAAAACTTGTCCTCAAGTTTTGAAATTTAAATTTTGTGATTAAAAGTTTAATTTGAACTATTTAAATTTCAAACCTTAGAATTTTACAAGTTTTAAAATTCAACCTTATACTTATAATATTATAAGATTAATATATATATATATATATATATATATATATATATATATATATATATATATATATATATATATATAACTTAAATGCTAGTCTTACCGTTAGTAGGCCTCATTCACGAAGCCGGTCTATAAGGGGGGTATAAGGTTATGGCCTATAAAATGGCTGTTTAATGAGTGTCCATTCTCACCCACCGCTTCCTTGATTGGTGGAGGGCCGTTAGCCGAACGGGTAGGATAGGGCAAAGTTTCCTCATTTAAAAGTATAATGAATCTATATAAAGTAACTAAATATTTTTACAAAATTCCCAATCTTAGTTACTTTAGGCAAAAGTGAATTTGATGCAATTCCATGAAATTACACTTTGTACCCTTGCTAAGACGTTAATGGAGCGTGTGTGGTTAACCGACACATTAATTGGGTTCTAAGCAAAGGTGGCAAAGGGTGACTCATTGTTTGTCATAGTTCGATGGAGCGTGTGTGGTTAACCGGCACATCGAATAGGTGACTGTAACAATGAGGGCACCATGTACATTTGCATGGTTATTCACACCGGCTTTGTGATCCTCGGCATCCCAGTCACAAACTAGAGGGGCATATCGAGATTTAAACATGCCATTGAAAAGTTCAATGAATCTCAAAAGATCTAGGAGTTTTTCAATACATTTAAAAATTAATCTCTTTTTCGTTTTTCATGGTGGAGAATTAGTGAATCGACATTCACTTGCCTTCAAATTATTTACTTGTTAGATTACGACATTCCTTTTCTAATTTGTGAATAATGTTGTTGGTTCCTAGCCCTAATTTTTCATTTGGGTGATTAATTGGGGAAATTCATTTCTAATCAACTTTGTTCTTTTTCCTTTTCAGATGTCGAACGCAAACAACAACGCTTCTGGTTCAAACTCCTCTGGTTCGTTCTCACTCATGAACTTGTGTGGGAAAGTGATCTTTGATGGGACCAATTTCAGTAATTGGATCCGCATCATTCGCATGGTCACTCGCTACGAGGACAAATAATATGTCCTCGATGAGAAGCTAAAGGAGATTGACATCGACACTGCTACCGCTGAAGAAATCGCAGCCTATAAGGCCCACGAGCGTGATGCCACGAAAGTCCATTGCATCATGCTAGCGACTATGACTGCAGAACTCCAGAAGTCCTATGAGAATAAGTACCCCTATGAGATGCATCAGGATCTGCTGGAACGCTACAACCAGAGCGCTAGGCAAGAAAGGTACGAGATCATCACTTCGATGATCACCACCAAGATGGGTAATGGAGAGTCCCTTACCGATCATTTGCAAAAGATGCAGAGATATGTCGATCGCCTGCTGAAGTTGAATGTGAACTTCGATGAAGAGCTGGCAATTGACATCATCCTTCACTTATTGTCTTCCTGCTATAGCCAGTTCCTCATGACCTACCACATGAATAAGGAAGAGGTCTCCTTGAGCAAGCTTCAGGGCTTGTTGAGGACTGCTGAGAGCAACCTCAAAGATAAATCTGTTGCATCAACTCCAACTCCCGCTGCTGCCCCTGTCTTAGCAATAGGGCAAGGGAAGGGTAATAAGAGGAAGGCTCCCTCAAGGGGCCACCACAAGGGAAAGTCCCAAGATGGCACCTCTTCTAGTGGAACCAAAGTTGGTTCTGCTAAACCCAACTCTAACCCTAAGGAGGCAGAGTGCCACTACTGCCACAAGATAGGGCATTGGAAGAGAAGTTGCCCAGAATATCTGCAGGCCATCAAGGATGGGAAGATCAAGCCATATTTTGCAGGTATTTACACAATTAAATCTAATGGTTTATCACATGCTACTTCTTGGGTTCTTGATACAGGATGTGGTTTTCACATATGTTCTGATTTGCAGGGACTAAAAAGAAATAGGGATGTGGAGCATGGAAGGATGAATCTGATCATGGGAAACAGAAGATCGTCGCCTGTGACCAAGATTGGAGTTTATTCCTTAGTGCTTAGTAATGGATTAGGTTTAGATTTGAATAATTGTTGTTATTCGCCAGATATGGCTAGAAACATCATTTCATTTCATGGTTTATATAGACAAGGTTTTAGATACTCATTTGACAATGAAAAGGGTTCTATTTATGCTTATTTTAATAATGTTTTATATTTTGAAGCATTGCCTTGTAATGGAATATATGAAACTGTGATGGTTGTAGACAACTTAGGAAATGATGTGTTGTGTGTAGATTCTTCCAATAGTATGGATAAGGCATGCTTGTGGCATTGTCGTCTTGGACATGTCAACAAGAAACGTATAGCCCAACTCCAAAAGGATGGAGTGTTGGAGTCATTCGACCTTAGGGACGATGACGTGTGCGAGTCTTGTTTACTTGGAAAGATGACCAAGTCACCCTTCACTGGCACTTGTGCGAGGGGTGAGGGTTTATTGGATCTCATACATATAGATGTATGTGGACCCTTTTGATCCACCAAAAGGGATCCGAACCGCTTCTATGTGACTTTCACAGATGATTATATCAGATATGGGTATATCTACTTAATCAAACACAAGTCAGAAACCTTTGAAAAGTTCAAAGAGTTCAAGCAAGAAGTGGAGAATCAGTTGGGCAGGAAAATCAAGATGCTTCGATCTGATCGAGGTGGAGAGTACCTAAGTCTTGAATTCCACGACTATCTCAAGGAATGCGAAATTGTTTCGCAATTGACGCCACCTAGGACACCACAGTTGAATGGTGTGGCTGAGAGGCGTAATCGAACCTTGCTAGACATGGTTCATTCCATGATGAGTCGCGCTTCACTACCTATCTCATTCTGGGGGTATGCCTTAGAGACTGCCGCCCATATCCTTAACTTAGTCCCTACGAAGAAGGTTGCCAAAACACCTCACGAAATGTGGACATGGAAGGCTCCCTCGTTGGCACATATCAAGGTTTGGGGTTGTGAGGTTTTCGTAAGACGAGAGACTCACGACAAGCTCGAACCTTGTAGTGAGCGATGTATTTTCATCGGCTACCCGCATAAATCCTTTGGATATCTATTCTACAGACCGAGTGACAATGTTGTCTTCGTTGCGAGGAGAGGGGTTTTCCGAGAGCGAGAACTCATAAGCCAAGGAGACAGTGGGAGGCAAATCGATCTTGAAGAGCTTCAAGAATCGAGCGATGAAGGAACCTCTAACATTGGCGCTCAAACCGAGGAGGAAACTCCGGTTGAACCAATTGACGAGTCCTTACCTCTTAGACGTTCCGAAAGGGTTAGTGTTCCACCCCAGTTTTATGGTTTTCATATTACTACAGAAGGGGATACGTTCACTAGTGATAGTACACTAGTGAATCTGGACGAACCTAACAGCTATAAGGAAGCCATGGCAGGCCCGGAGTCTACGAAATGGAAAGAGGCTATGGACAACGAGATTCAGTCCATGTATGACAACCAAGTTTGGAATTTGGTTGACAATGTACCAGGTCGTAAGACGGTCGGGTGCAAGTGGATCTTCAAGAAGAAGACCGACGTGGATGGAAATGTGCACACTTATAAGGCGCGATTGGTTGCGAAGGGTTTCACTCAAACTCGTGGAGTTGACTACGATGAAACTTTTTCACCAGTTGCGAAGATAAAGTCTATCAGGGTGATGCTGGCCATTGCTGCATTTCATGACTATGAAATATGGCAAATGGATGTCAAAACCGCTTTCCTTAATGGGAAGTTGGCTGAGGATGTTTACATGGCTCAGCCAGAGGGTTTTGTCAATGTGAAGCATCCCAATAGAGTGTGTAAGCTTGAGAAGTCCATTTATGGACTTAAGCAAACGTCTCGCAGATGGAATCTTTGTTTTGACGAGAAGGTCGAAGAGTTTGGTTTTCTGCAAAGCGAAGATGAATCATGTGTATATGTCAAAGCCAGTGGGAGTGTAGTAAGCTTCCTCATTTTGTATGTCGACGACATACTACTCATGGGAAACGACATCCCAAAACTGCAGGAGGTTAAGTCCTGGCTCGGGAAGTGCTTCGCTATGAAGGACCTCGGAGAGGCTTCCTATATTTTGGGAATAAGGATAGTGAGAAACAGAAGTAAGAGACTAATAGGACTTAGTCAGAATACTTACTTGGACAAGGTACTAAAAAGTTTTAGTATGGAGAATTCAAAGAAAGGGGAGTTACCAATCCAAAGTAATGCCAAGTTGAGTAAGACTCAAAGTCCGAGTACTGAAGTCGAGATAGCAGAGATGAGCCGAGTACCTTACGCTTCCGCAGTTGGCTCAATCATGTATGCTATGACTTGTACCCGCCCTGATGTGGCCTTCGCTTTGAGCATGGTCAGTAGATATCAAGGGAACCCTGGCAGAGCGCATTGGATCGCAGTCAAGAATATTCTTAAGTACCTTCGGAGGACCAAGGAATGGTTTCTAGTCCTCGATGGGAGTGATGACTTAAAGGTGCGTGGGTACAGTGACGCCAGTTTTCAGACCGACAGGGACAACTACCGTTCACAGTCGGGCTGGGTCTTTACCCTTAATGGAGGAGCAGTGACTTGGAAAAGTTCCAAACAGGAGACCATAGCTGATTCAACGTGCGAATCAGTGTATATAGCGGCGAGCGAAGCGTCAAAGGAGGCGATATGGTTGAAGAACTTCATTGGAGACCTTGGAGTTGTGCCGGCCATACAAGAGCCTATGGAAATTTTCTGTGATAATGAAGGAGCGGTTGCCTTGACCAAGGAATCGAGAGATCATGGCAGATCTCGACATATCGATAGAAAATATCACTTTATTCGACATCGGGTGGAAGAAGGGCTCCTCGTAGTTAAGAGGGTATCGTCAGAGGATAACCCAGCAGATCCGCTTACGAAGGGACTGAGCAGGGTTAAGCACTTGCAGCACGCTAGGAGCATTGGGCTGAAGGACGATATTAGTTTAGATTAGATAGTTTAGAAACATGTAATAGATAAATTGTAATTAACATTCGATGATTAAATAAAAGAGTATTATTTATTAGTAATGTTACTGTCTTATGTTAATCATTTACCTATTGTTTCATTTTTGCATGTTTTGACTTCCTGATTAATTGAATTATTTTATAATAATCGAATTATTCAAACGGTCCACAGTCGTTCATATGTTGGAAGTAGATATGAATGAATACTATCATGAATTGGTGTGTAGATTGTCTAAAGAGTATTAGACATAGCAAAAGTTTGCTACAACGTTCATGAGTGCTTATGAACTTGATTTGAGCATTGGAATAAACCCACGCTTGCTGGAATCGCTTCATGGAATTCATCACGAGTGATCGCAAGACGGTAATATCATATGGTCTTAAAACCTAGATATATGGTTTATTGTTTGCTAATTGGTTGTGCATTGATAATGCGTAAACACATCAGTAACTTGATGTTATAAAACGCATTGTTGTGTATGATTTGATTAGTGGATAGTAAATGCATATAAGTCGAAGTTTATCTGTTCCTTTTATCCTAAGAGGGTAAAAGCGATATCAGGGCCCCTCGATGATTTGATTTGACTTATGTGTCGGGCCTGATCAGGACTGGATTGATGTGTTCAATTAAGTTCTATGTCAAATGAATCTGAGATCGAGAAACTAACTGATGGACAATAAGTATGACTATGTTCCATGTGATTGTCCACATGATATCTAGAACAGAGGATTATACGATCCCTTATCTAAAGGACAGGTTACTGATAAGATCAGAGTTTGACAAGCGTGTTTGAGAGCTACGATTGCTAATCGGATTGTGCTTGCATTTGTAGTTACTAGACTTATCTAAGTGGGAGACTGTTGGATTAGTGTCTAAGCCTGTAACTATATTTGGTAAGTACTTGACCAGGTTGTGCATGGTCCTTTTGGGTTGCCTTCACCATAGCAACTTGACAGGGTGATTTATGAAGAGAGAGAAGATATTATGATTTATTAATATATTATGAGAATAATATATTAAAGGAATAATCATATTATTTAATTAATATTAGTCATAGATTAATTAGGAATTAATTTGGTGACTAAAAGAGATTAATTGAATAAAGGGGCTTAAACTATCAAATGTGTGATAGTTGTATTTTGGGCTAGGAAACCCTCATGGACAAGGGGTGGACGAAATTATGGGAAGGATCCCATCAAGATTTCGTCCAAGGCCTTACTCCAGAAGGTTCCATGGGCTGC
Source organism: Lactuca virosa (assembly GCF_052849685.1). Lineage (NCBI taxonomy): Eukaryota > Viridiplantae > Streptophyta > Magnoliopsida > Asterales > Asteraceae > Lactuca > Lactuca virosa. Next base: position 191,967,529 of record NC_136431.1, read on the forward strand.
TTGGTGATTAAGTTGTCCATTAGGGTTTTTGGCTGAAACCCTAGAAGCTCATAGTATAAATAGATCCCTTGGGTTGTAGAAATAGGCTACACTTGGAACCCTAGGGCCGATTTCTATACCTCTCTCCTCTCTCCAAATCATCCTCTTGCTAGTTGGTGTTTGTAAGCCATTAGAGGAGTGACAATTGTGACTCTAAGCTCCAAGACAAGAAGAATCAAGCAAGCTACAAGAGGTAATCATCTAGATCTGAGTTTCTTATGTCAAATTTGAATTGTATACACTAGATCTAGGGTTTGCAAGACTTGGATAAATTGCATGTTCAATTAGAGAAACCTAGATCCAAGCATTAGGGTTTGCATGTGCACATAGGAAAGTTCTTATGGATCAAAACCATCAATAATTAGATTTTCATAGTAATACAAGCAGTTGTAAATAAGGTAAAGGTTAATGATCTAGGAAGGTAATGTACTTTAGGTTTTTTCCATATTTAGGTAACGATGTTTTTTGGTACACGTTTTCTAATTGCAATTGTTTGACCTGTTTAAATGAGGTAATATGACCGATAATCTTAGGTTTAAAACTCAAAATGAGTTATGTGTCATTAATTTATATTACATGGCATTTTGTTGATATTACGTGGATATTAATAGGTATTGCATCCGATTTATGGCTTAATTGCTCCAATTTGTTCATTACGCTCAATTAGGGATCTATAGCACACTCCAAAATTTCGAAGGGTTCTTCATAAGCAATCAATCTCCCCCTTCATTTCTCCATCTATAATGACGGAAGAATCTTCACTGATAGTTTACGTCCATAATAATGGTGCATCCGACCACAATCTGATTGTGTATTTCGACCCAGATAGAACTTTGATATGAGATGTCAAATTTAGTGGGATGGTCTTCTCAAAGTTCATAGCTTTCCTTGAAAAACTCACGAAGACCATATGCAAGGGCGTTTACTACTGTCTTTTAAATGAAAGGTTGAGTGAAGGGTTAGGGGTAATTCAGAATGAAGAAGATTATAGAGAGTTTATTGAGGTAGGTAATGGAATCCATGCAAAAAGAATCAATGTGTATAATGATCAATATAATGAACCTGTATTTGACTGGATTGAGGATGAGAACCTTGATAAAGATGATGTGACTATAGAGTATGAGAACCTTGAAGAGGAGGTTGATGATTCTATATTTTCAGGTTTAATTTCATATGAACATAAAGAGGATGAGGTGGTGTCAATCCCGAAACCACTTGATGATCCATTTTTGAATGCTCTTTGTCATATCAAGAAAGAAGAAGATGGTTCCGACATAGATGAATTAGAGGAAGAAGTTGACGTGAAACCAATGTATTATATCCATGATCCAATCTAAATATAGAACAAGATGCTTCCTATATTAGGTATAGAGTTTTATGACCCCAATGAGCTTAAATGTTTACTGTGTAATTATGCTATCAAACATGGATAAGTGTATGAATGTAAAAGTTGGTAGTTGAGAGGTATCCCATGACTGCATGGCATGGCTGTAATTGCATACGTGAATCATGATTTGGAGTCATATGTGGCACCTTGTTTTAGCAAACAAAGTTTGATTTCATGTATAACGCCCACGTTTCTGGCTAAACATTATTATAATGATGTAATAGTTAGGGTCAACAAATGTAACCTATTTTGAAGTAATGAAGAAGAATTATTTGATTATTATGTGATTTATGTGATTTATGTGCAACATATGTGATTATAACGATATAATAGAATAATAATAAAAATATACGTCAAAAATAAAATAATAGATAGACCCAATATCTATGAATAAATTTGAAGTAGTCGTAACAAGGATTCCATAGATATAAGGAACGCTGAAATCCGACTTATAACGAAGAAGTTATGACCCGTCGAAGTTTTGCCACTAAACCGGGACAACGTCGCGTATCGTAAAAAGTGAATTTTTGATAAACTAATTTTATCCTTAGCGATCTACTGAAATTCGTAGTATACGTTAAACCGAGAACGTACATAATAAGAACGTCCAAATCTGACTTCGTTAGAGGAAGTTATGATTTTTCTAAGATTTAGCATAGCAATACACAACCCGAAAATCGAATTTTAGATCGATCGATGATTAGATGATACAACCTAAATGAGAATTGAAGATCTCGTTAATAGGAGCTCAATGGTATAAAGACAGTCGAAAACGGACATCGGATGACAAAGTTATGAATTTTTAACGGACTTTAACTGTCTAAGCCTGTTAAAATATAACTTTAAAAATAAATTCAAAATTAGCCGACGGAGTCTAAATGAAAGTTGTACATCACGTCTGTACCTACGCGTGTATATAAAGAACGTCAAAAACAGAGCTCGTATGCGAAAGTTATGGACTTTAGAAGATAATTAATTTTTCTGTTAAGTTTCGGAGGTGACACGTGACACCATCTCAGCTACACCTTCCTCCCCACGGCTTTCACATGCGATCTCGAAACGTGTCGATGGTACGTCCTGTGTAAGGCTTGGTAGTCCCAGCGTACTGAGTACGCCCCGCGTACGTTGAACCTTCAGCCTATAAATAGAGGCGTTTTTCCTCATTTTTCTTCACACCTTCTCAACTTCTCTCCCAAATACCCCCAAAATCCTCTTATCCTTTCCCTAGCACTTCCTAAGTGCTAGAAGCGAGTCCTGGAGCGCCAGAAGGCCCCGATAAGAAGAGCTTTCAGCTCAGAAGTCCTGCCCGTGCAGAGCCCGGTTCCTCGCTAAACCCCTTTGTAAATGAGTTATGCTTACCCTACTTTAAGTATACTGATTGATCTACTTACGGGGATGATGTCTAGGTTGTGATTTAGTGAGGTGTTTAAAGTGGGCTTTCTAAACAGTATACTTCGTATACCAAACGAACCTTACCTTCGATATGATCCTACCTGGTTGTTCCTTACTTGATAGATCATGAAAGTAGACCTTGAGTTAATGATGAATCTAGACTATTAATTAGTTCAATAAATATTAGACTAAAATCTAGTAATAATGATACTAGGTTTCGTCGAAGGAAAAGAAAATTGTTAGAAGCGAAGCGCTGCCCGAATTTCGAGTCATCACTTTAACAAGTGAGTGCATAGTTACTTTCATCTTACACATAGATATGAAGTATTTTAATATAAATTGCATGCTATATGTGCATATTATATGTGTTCTCGCACCATGTAGGTGTTTTTAAACTACATGTTCACCTGGTGTACTCCATCCCCCTCATGGTTACCTTACTGACATATATTGTTGAGGAATCCCATAAGTAGTATTGTCTTCCCGATGATAATACTTAGGATAGGTCCATTGAATTAGATGTTTTAAGGACAGAAAGTAAGGATAAATGGAACGGATAATCGGGTTGAATGATTTGATGAAATTAAAGAAATTAATTATTGTGGGTTGAAATGTAACGCCCGGTTCCCGGTACGTATTTTAAATATGAATTTTTGCATTTTTACACTGAGACTCGACGAGTTGGAGGTCCCAACTCGTCAAGTAAGAGGCGAATCTTGGACGCGGGTGGAAGAGTCTACTTGCCGAGTCGGATGCCCCGACTCGACGAGTAGACCTGTCTAGATGAAACCCTAAATTTTAGGGTTTGCACCCTATTTCAACACTTTATCTGGCCTCCATCGTCTCCCTTAGTCCAGAAAACCCTAACTTGAAACCCTAGAGCATTTTGCAAGTGTGAGAGCCATTCTTGAGGGATTTTGTGTGTTTTTGAAGCTTGAGAAAAAAGATGAACCTTGGGAGATCAAGAGGAATCAAGTAGATCCAGAGATTTTGTCACATTCCCAGCTCATTTGAGGTAAAAAGTCTGTACCTTGTTCATTCATTCATTAGATCTCTCCATAGGGTAGTTTAGTGCCATTTAGAGCTCATTATGGAACCATTCGTGGATGCAAGCTTGTTTTGGTGTTAGGACTTCGGATCGAGAGTCTTAGAGGGACTCCATGGCATAAAGGTGCCAACTTTATGGCCATGGGAGTCCCATGCATCTTATGGAATGCTTTTTAGGACTTTGTGGACTAGTTAACCCATACATGCACATAAAGTTTGTAACTTTACGTGCTATATCGATCCTAGGAGGTCAGATCTATGTTCTAGATGCATTAAGTCCGACTGAAATCGAATGGATAGACTTGGACTTTGGGGGACTCGACGAGTCGTTCATGGAACTCGGCGAGCCGGTCATGGTTCCCCAACCTTTTCCGTTTCTGAGCAATATGGTTGAGTCTAGAAGGGGACTCAACAAGATGGACGTGAATATGGACTTGAAGATCAAAGAACTCGATGAATTCAAGGATGAACTCGGTGGGTTCAAGGAAATGTCCCGACTGTTATGAAGAAGAACTCGACGAGTTCAAGGATGAACTCGGCGAGTCATGAGCAAAAGGTCCCGATTCTGTATGAAGGCGAACTTGACGAGTTCTGAAAGACACGACGAGTAGGATCGAAGTTCCAGTGTTTTGTGGATTATGGAACTCGACGAGTTGGTAGACCAACTTGGCGAGTTGAGTCAACCAGATGTTGACTCTGACCAAAAGTTGACTTTGACCTAGGTGTTGACACTGACTTTGACTTTGACCTGAGTTGACCCTTGAAAGGGTTATGAGTATGCAATGGTAATTAAGGAAGGTTGTTATGTATAGGACGTTGAGAGGAGTCGATTCCAGCACCGAGGATAGTTCAATTACTGCACGACATTGAGGTGAGTTACCTTCCAGTAGAAGTGGGTCTAAGGCTACAATGCTGACCCACTAGTAGGAGATGTTTGTTAGATGATTGTATTTATGATAATTATTTGGTATGTTATGTTATGTATTGGTATGCTATGATGATATGTGATAATGGTAGAAAGGGTAGGATAGACCCTAGTACCGGTCGATAGGGCCGAAGGGGATTCCCAGCACCCGAATAAGCTAGGCAGTATATAATTTATATGTTATGCACTAGGATGCTATGTGGTAGAAGTAGGGGGTGAAATAGTCCCCGATACCGGTCGACAGGACCGAAGGGGTAGGCCAACACCCTGATATGATAGGCTAGGTACCGGTCGACAGGACCGAAGGGGTAGGCCAGCACCCTGATATGCTAGGTTAGGTACCGGTCGACAGGACCGAAGGGGTAGGCCAACACCCTGATATACTAAACAAGTTACTGGTTGAAAGAGACCTAAAGGGTAGTCAGTACCCATATATGTTAGACAGTATGTGTTATGTATGGTATGTGGTATGATGGGGGAACTCACTAAGCTTTGTGCTTACAATTTTCAGTTTTGTTTCAGGTACCTCTTCGTCGAAGGGGAAGGAGCCGGCACGGTAGAAACGCATCACACACACAAGATTTATGGATTATGAGATTCTTGGGATTGTACTCTGACAGTATTATTATTTAATGATATGGTTTGAGACACGTGACTATATTTTATGAAATGATATGGATCGATGATGTTTTTCAGTAAACTGTTTTATTAATTGCTTAATTAAAAACAAAATTTGTGGTCTTGAAATTGGGATGTTACAAGTTGGTATCAGAGCCTTGGTTTGAGAGATTCGGAGACACCTTCGGGGGTGTTTGGACTCAAATCGAGGGCTTGAAAGATTTTTACAAGAAAATAGTTTTTCTAAAATTTAAAATAAGGAGTTTTGAGAAAGAACAAGGCGTGTGATGCGTGCAATCGGCCGAGCTCAAGTAAGTTTTCCCCAAGATAGCCATACATGTTATGTTATGATGTGATATGATTATGAGAACTGCATGCTAGATTAGGGATAAGGATCTAGGAATGATGCCTTATATGTCTATTATATGTGTATGAGAATTGCATGCTAGATTAGGGTTAAGGATCTTGGAAGATGCCTTATGTGCCTGCTATATGGGCTTATCAAGTTATATGCTAGAATTGATTAGTCAGTAATATGATGGCCTGAATAGGATATGATTGGTATGGTTACTCAATGCCCGAATGCTGCTAGCTTTGTGATTTTGGGAGTTCTAGTTATCTTTAACTAGCTAGTAAATGAATACGATAAGTTACATATTGCGAGGACTAAATAATTTCAGAAGGTTAGGTCTAGCCCTATTGCGCAGCTCTTGTTTGAGTCCAACTGTTATAGGGTAGGACCTCTCATTCGAAGAATTATCTGGTCTTATTGATATGTAATGGTATTCGCAAGCTAGTTAGGTAAAGGTAGCAGGGATTCCTTATGCATTTGATGGCGGAGAGTAGGTCGGAGAGTTACCCTAGGGTAAGCCTAAGATGAGATTAGTGTAGTAAACAGTAGCAGTAGAAGGGACTTGGTGAAGTCAAGGCAATCCTTGAGGAAAGTACGGATAGATGTGGAAGGTAGTATGGGCCCGTACTACTGAAAGCAAATGATCCGTACTCGAGTCAAGGAGGGCTGAGATAGAACCAGGGAACTTGCAGAATGTGTGAGACCTCTCGAGGTTATGTATGATCCTGACAATTATGTGTTTTGTTTCAGAATGGTGGTGATTACGCGACACGAAGGGGGAGGTTCAGGGTCAGGATCAGGTTCAGGATCAGGTTCGGGATCAGGTGTCGAGCCAGTTGATGAGGGACTACATGAGTTCATTGCTTCTGAGATCACGAGAGGCATCCTTGAGTCGACCCCGATGATTTTTGGGTCGATCAAGGAAGGGATTATCGAGCTGATGTAGGATCGCCTCAGGGCATTTCAGAGTGACATGGCTGCCACTCAGTCAGAGACACGCACACTCTCCTTCAAGGAATTTAGGGGATGTGGTGCGCCAGACTTCTACGGGGTGAAGGACCCCATTGTTGCCAGGAGGTGGATTGTAGATACCAAGTCTGCACAGTTGATAAGCTTCTGCCCTGAGGGGTCGAAGGTCCGGTATGCTGCAGGGTTCTTGAGAGACCGAGCTCGAGATTAGTGGAGGCGGTCAGTGATTCGTTAGGAGACCCAGCCGTTGAGGCTATGACTTGGTCAGACTTTGTTACCAGGTTTAGGGCGGAGTTTGCGCCAGCTGTGGAGATTGAGCAGCTGGCCAGAGAGTTTCTTGACATGAGGCAGACGACAAAGTCAGTGGCGAAGATTACCGCCAAGTTCAGGGAGAGGGCCTTACTGGTGCATCAGTACGCGGGGGATGAGGAGATGAGGAAGACTCGATACTATAATATACTGAGAGTTGACATCAGGAAACATGTCAGCTACTCAGCATGTCCGACTTTGGAGGACATGATAGCCAGGGCGAGAGAGAGGGAGATTGATATTGAGCACATCCGGAAGAGGAAGACGGAGACTGGGCAGGTTGCTGGGGTTTCGGGGAGAAACCCAAGGGATCTGACACTAGATCAAAGGGCCAGCAGGGCCGGATCCGCTGTGGGAAATGCGGCAAGACTCACGAGGGGGTTTGTAGACTGGGATCATCAGGCTGCCATAAGTGCGGCAAGCTTGGGCACTTTGGTAGGGATTGTACTGTCCCTACCCCCACATTTCAGACATCAGAACTGATTTGCTTTAATTGCAATCAGAAGGGCCATAAAAAGGCCAACTGCCCGAGATTGACAGCAGTAGTGTCAGTAGCGGCGCTAGCTCCAGCGACCCTGCAGATTACGGATGGCCGACAGGGCAAGACAGATGCTCCGGTGGTGAGGAGTCGAGCCTTCCAGCTGATCGCCGAAGAGGCACGTGCCGCACCTGATGTGGTGACGGGTATGTTTTCTTCTCCTAACTCTTATTTCATGTCGATTATGATATTTACGTGCTGTGTTTATGTGTTATATTTAGGATCGTTCCATGTGAACGGCATACCAGTTCAGGTGTTATTCGACTCGGGGGATACCCGATCGTTTGTATCTCTTGCGCTTAGCAAGAGGTTTTCTGAGTCTTCACGCATGTTAGACTATCCTTTAGAGGTTGAGATTGGTGACGACCGATCTGTCCGAGCATCAGAGGTTTTTAGAGACTGCGTGTTCAGGTTATATGACGAACGTTACCTCGTAGATTTAGTTCCCATTCAGCTACGTGGGAACAAGGTTATCATAGGCATGGACTGGTAGAGCCCTAATAGGGCGGTGATCGACTGTGCATAGCAGCTGGTGCGTATCAGGGCCCCAAGTGGGGGAGAGCTGGTGATTCAAGGCGAGAGGCCGCAACGAGGGCTAGGAGCCACCTTCAGCAAGGTTGCGCAGGGTACGTCGCCTACGTTATGGATACCCGGGAAGCGGGTAAGACGACCGTGAGTGATGTGCCAGTGGTGCGAGAGTACCCGGACGTATTTCCAGAGGAGCTGCCTGGGATACCTCCGGAGAGGCAGGTGGAGTTCCAGATCGACCAAGTCCCTGGTGCGACTCTGATAGCCAAGGCACCATATCGGTTGGCTCCTCCTGAGATGCAGGAGTTGTCTACAGAGCTGCAGGAGCTGTTAGACAAGTGATTCATTAGACCGAGCAGTTCACCCTGGGGAGCCCCGATCCTGTTTGTGAAGAAGAAGGACGGGTCGCATCGGATGTGTATAGTTTACCGGGAGCTGAACAAGGTAACGGTGAAGAACCGTTACCCACTCCCGAGGATTGATGATCTCTTCGACCAGCTACAGAGGGCATCTTGGTTTTCCAAGATTTATTTACGTTCAGGATACCATCAGACGAGGGTCAGAGACGAGGATATACAGAAGACTGCATTCCGGACTCGCTATGGCCACTACGAGTTCGTGGTGATGCCCTTCGGGCTCACCAATGCTCCTGCCGCGTTCATGGATCTCATGAATCGCGTATGCAGACCGATGCTGGATCGGTCTATGATAGTTTTCATTGATGACATCTTGGTGTATTCCAAGACGCGGGAGAAGCACGAGGAGCACTTGCGAGAGGTGTTGGATACCTTGAGGAGGGAGAGCTTGTACGCCAAGTTCTCCAAGTATGAGTTCTGGTTGCGCGAGGTGCAGTTTCTTGGGCACCTTATCAACCAGAACGGTATTTTGGTTGACCCGGCCAATGTAGAGGTCGTAATGAGGTGGGAGGTTCCGAAGTATCCATCTGAGATTCGGAGTTTCCTTGGATTGGCAGGCTATTACTGGAGATTCATTCAGGACTTCTCCAAGATAGTCGTACCCTTGACCCGGTTGACGAAAAAGGTCGTGGTCTTTTGCTGGGGGCCTGAACAGCAGACAGCGTTTGAGACACTGAGGCAGAGGTTATGCGAGGTACCGATCTTAGCCCTGCCAGAGGGCGTGGAGGATTTTGTAGTGTACTGCGATGCGTCCATATCGGGTTTGGGTGCAGTACTGGTGCAGATAGGGCACGTCATCGCCTACGCCTTGAGGCAGCTGAAGCCTCACGAGGCGAACTACCCGACACATGATTTGGAGTTGGGGCAGTTGTCTTCGCCCTCAAGATTTGGCGATATTACCTCTATGGGGTCCGTTGTACCATTTACACGGATCACAAGAGTCTAAGGCACCTTATGGATCAGCCGAATCTGAATATGAGGCAGCGTGAGGCTTAGCAGGAGGCAATGAAGGAGGAACATCGGAAGAGTGAGCGTATTGTGGGTCAGGTTTCCTCCTTCTATTATGATAGCCGTGGGTTGCTGACACTACACCGCAGAGTGTGGGTTCCATATCAGGAGGTGTGTGCCAGGTCTTGATGGAGGAGGCGCACAAGTCCAGATTTTCTATTCATCCCGGGGCGACGAAGATGTACAGAGATGTTCGTCCTGATTACTGGTGGCCTGCATGAAGCGGCATGTAGCTTGGTACGTCGAGAGATGCCTGAACTGCAGGAAGGTTAAGGCCGAGCACCTGAGGCCTCACGTGTCACACCCCAAATCGGAATGGCGGAAACATTCGGGGATGGATGACTGCATGTGTAGTATCACAACAATGCACAATAGTAATTCAAAGTACAATATTCATTACATTGATAAAACATAACTTTACATTCGTGTTCAAATCATTATATATTTGACACCAAAAAGTATAATTAAAAGACATAATTATATGAAACTCTGTCTTCCTCAAAACTTGTGGATACCTGTTTATCGATTTCATGAAAATACAAGTAGTTTTAAAAAGAGTGTCAACAATTAAGTTTGTGAGTTCATAAGTATTTTTGTAAAATAACTCTGTCATTTGTTTCTTAAAAAGATAAGTATATTCACCCAGAAAATCCTATATTTTCTGTTGTATATGTATTTGTGTTCCGAACTAGTATCATATAGTTTTAATTCACATAAAACTATAAGATGAATCTTTTCCTTGTAATAAAATAGTATTTTGTATCTTATACTATTATGAATTCTCTGTAGAAGCCTAGGTTTACCATTTGTAAAATACCGTGTTATAGTTTCATTATTTAATAAAACTATATGAAGTTGTTTTCTTATTCATACACTAATCGCGTTATTCAATACCAAATTGTGAGTTATCATAACCATGCTTGATTACCTAAGCCTCGCCTGAAACACGACGTTCTTTAGGCGTCGGAATATGGTACGACAATTGTCACCACAGGTCTGCCGACCTAGCTGTTGCAAGCAGCTATGGTGCGGGATTGTCAGTCTCGTATAGATCTATACACAAGTGTCACGCTTTCCCTCAAGGAGACTCTGGTTATAATTTTCAGGACTTTTGTTTTATACTTAAATAAGTAGTTGAAGCGTGTCTCACAAATGCTATATTGACGGTTACGTGTAGAATATTGAAAAATATATTTGTAATAGATATATTGTAAATATCTCATAAATTATATTTAATATAATTTATATATTTATTTTCGTAAGTTATTCTGAATATATAAAGCAACACGTAAGTTCCATAAAGTGTATTAATAAGTGTGCATGAATCATAAATTATATCTATTATAGTTGATATGCTTGTTTTTGTAATAAATCCCAAACTAGTAAAAATAGTATGTTTATTTTGATAAAAATAACAATTGTAAATTATTTGAATAATTTTGTTATTTATACAAGATTTCCTTGTATTTTACTTGTATTCCCCCTAAATTATATAAAAATCATAAAAATGTAGGGGTATCAACTCACATGATAGTAGTGGTGATTAGAGCAGCACTTCGTTGCTAGAAAAGGCTTTACTGCTGAAAACCGAGCTTTGCGAGGGTCGGGTTTAGAAATCGAAAGACTCTTTTCTTGTGGACTTCTGGTGCCTCGGGATGTTCTTCGGGTGTTGGATATGTTACCGGGGCTTCGGGGGGTTGTAATGAAGTTTAGGGAGGTGAAAGAAGTGAAAAAGGATGAAAAATGGTGTAAAAGTGGTGTAGGAATCGGGAGGGTTCGTACCTCCTTTTACACCCTCCGAGGGTTCTCGGCTGAAGGGAGAAGGGGATAAAAAGGACACGCGTCAGACTCGGAAGGGAGGCACGCGTCGGACCTCGGACGCGCCACAGACGCAACACACGTCGGAACCAGAGTGGACCGCGCTTCGGATGTGTCACCAGCTCGGACACGGGGCGGACACGCGTCTCGCATGCGAAGGTGATACGTGGCCGAACCCGGGCCTTGTCTATGCGAAATTTCTCGGTTTTTGTGCCCCGAACTTCAAAAAATTCATAAATTTCGCATACGAGCTCTGTTTTCGACGTTCTTTATATGCACGTGTAGGTGAAATTATACTCTACGACTTTGGTTTAGACTCCGTCGGCTAATTTTGACTTTATTTTTAATATTATTATTTTTAACAGATCGGGACAGGAAAATTCGTTAAAAAATTCATAACTTCTTCATCCGATGTCCATTTTCGTCTGTCTTTTTACCGTTGTACTACTAATGAAGATACCTTCGATTCTCGTTTAGGTTGTGTCGGCTAAAAATCGTCCGATCTTTATTTCGAATTTCGGGCTATGTACTGCTATGTCGAATCTTAGAAAAATCATAACTTCTTCATACGAAGTCAGATTTGGACGTTCATTTTATGGACATTCACGGTTTAACGTATACTACAACTTTTATTTAGATACCTAAGGCTAAAAAGCATTTTTATTGAAAACTCACTTTTTACGCTGAACAGTGTTTTGCCAGTTTTGTCGCGGATCTTTGATTGGTCATAACTTCTTCGTTATAACTCGGATTTTGGTTTTCTTTATATTTTTGGAATCCTTGTTACAATTTCTACCACTTTATTCATTCCAATTAAGATTATTGAATAATTTATTTTTGACGCTTATTTTCGTCTCAATAAACTTCTATTTTACAAAATAAGTTACAATTTGACCTAGACTATTATATTGACTTGGAATATCGAGTTGTTACATCACGACAAGACGCAACCATTGGATATCCCTATGTGGAACTGGGAAGATATTACTATGGATTTCATCACAAAGCTTCCCAAGACCACACGAGGGGTGGATCCAATTTGGGTCATCGTCGATCGGTTGACCAAGAGTGCTCATTTCATACCGATCTAGGAGAGCATCTCGGTCGAGAAGCTGGCAGATATCTACATCCGAGAGGTAGTAGCTCGACACGGAGTGGCAGTTTCCATGATTTCTGATCGCGACGTGTGATTCACTTCTAGATTCCTGAAGAAATTCCATGACGAGTTGGGTACTCGTCTGCACTTTAGCACCGCTTTTCACCCGCAGACGGATGGTCAGAGCGAGCGGACCATCCAGACTTTGGAGGATATGCTGCGGGCATGCGTTTTAGACTTCGGTGGTAGCTGGGATACCTACCTTCCCTTGGCAGAGTTTTCCTACAATAATAGCTATCACGCGAGTATCGACTGTCCTCCCTTCGAGATGTTATACGGGAAGAAGTAAAGGACCCCAATCTGCTGGGGTGAGATTGGGCAGAGGGTAATGGGTATTACTGAGGTGGTACTCAAGACGACGGAGAGGATCCAACAGGTTCAGAGCAGGCTTCAGTTTGCTCAGAGTCGGCAGAAAAGTTATGCCGACAAGCGTCGTTCGGAATTGGAGTTCCAGGTCGGGGATATGGTTCTCCTGAGGGTGTCACCTTGGAAAGGTGCCATCCAGTTAAGAAAGCGGGGCAAGTTGGGCCCCAGGTACATTGGACATTTCAGGGTTGCAACCCGGGTGGGCAAGGTGGAATATAGGCTGGATCTGCCAGCCGAGCTTAGTCAGATTCACAGTACCTTTCACGTCTCCCAGCTGCGGAAGTGCCTGGTGGACGAATATGCAGTAGTGCCTCTAGAGGATATTCAGGTGGATGATAGCCTGAACTACATCGAGCGACCAGTAGCTATCCTCGACAGGAAGTCGAAGGATTTAAGGAACAAGAGGTTCGAGCTGGTGAAGGTGCAATGGCAACATCGCAAGGGCTCATAATGGACTTGGGAGCCGGAGGACGAGATGAGGGAGCACTACCCCGAGCTTTTTCCAGATGCAGCAGCAGACTTCGAGGAAGAAGTCTAAAATAAGTGGGGAAGATTTGTAACGCCTGGTTCCCGGTACGTATTTAAAATATGAATTTTTGCATTTTTACACTGGGACTCGACGAGTTAGAGGTCATAACTCGTCGAGTAAGAGGCGAATCTTGGATGCGGGTGGAAGAGTCTACTCGCCGAGTCGGAAGCCCTGACTCGACGAGTAGACCTGTCTGGATGAAACCCATAATTTTAGGGTTTGCATCCTATTTAAACACTTTATCTGGCATCGATCGTCTCCCTTAGTCCAGAAAACCCTAACTTGAAACCCTAGAGCATTTTGCAAGTGTGAGAGCCATTCTAGAGGGATTTTGTGTGTTTTTGAAGCTTGAGAAAAAAGAGGAACCTTGGGAGATCAAGAGGAATCAAGTAGATCCAGAGATTTTGTCACATTCCCAGCTCATTTGAGGTAAAAAGTCTGTACCTTGTTCATTCATTCATTAGATCTCTCCATAGGGTAGTTTAGTGCCATTTAGAGCTCATTATGGAACCATTCGTGGATGCAAGCTTGTTTTGGTGTTAGGACTTCGGATCGAGAGTCTTAGAGGGACTCCATGGCATAAGGGTGCCAACTTTATGGCCATGGGAGTCCCATGCATCTTATGGAATGCTTTTTAGGACTTTGTGGACTAGTTAACCCATACATGAACATAAAGTTTGTAACTTTACGTGCTATATCGATCCTAGGAGGTCAGATCTATGTTCTAGATGCATTAAGTCCGACTGAAATCGAATGGATAGACTTGGACTTTGGGGGACTCGACGAGTCGTTCATGGAACTCGGCGAGCCGGTCATGGTTCCCCAACCTTTTCCGTTTCTGAGCAATCTGGTTGAGTCTAGAAGGGGACTCAATAAGATGGACGTGAATATGGACTTGAAGATCAAAGAACTCGATGAATTCAAGGATGAACTCGGTGGGTTCAAGGAAATGTCCCGACTGTTATGAAGAAGAACTCGACGAGTTCAAGGATGAACTCGGCAAGTCATGAGCAAAAGGTCCCGATTCTATATGAAGGAGAACTTGACGAGTTCTGAAAGACACGACGAGTAGGATCGAAGTTCCAGTGTTTTGTGGATTATGGAACTCGACGAGTTGGTAGACCAACTTGGCGAGTTGAGTCAACCAGATGTTGACTCTGACCAAAAGTTGACTTTGACCTAGGTGTTGACACTGACTTTGACTTTGACCTGAGTTGACCCTTGAAAGGGTTATGAGTATGCAATGGTAATTAAGGAAGGTTGTTATGTATAGGACGTTGAGAGGAGTCGATTCCAGCACCGAGGATAGTTCAATTACTGCACGACATTGAGGTGAGTTACCTTCCAGTAGAAGTGGGTCTAAGGCTACAATGCTGACCCACTAGTAGGAGATGTTTGTTAGATGATTGTATTTATGATAATTATTTGGTATGTTATGTTATGTATTGGTATGCTATGATGATATGTGATAATGGTAGAAAGGGTAGGATAGACCCTAGTACCGGTCGATAGGGCCGAAGGGGATTGCCAGCACCCGAATAAGCTAGGCAGTATATAATTTATATGTTATGCACTAGGATGCTATGTGGTAGAAGTAGGGGGTGAAATAGTCCCCGGTACCGGTCGACAGGACCGAAGGGGTAGGCCAACACCCTGATATGATAGGCTAGGTACCGGTCGACAGGACCGAAGGGGTAGGCCAGCACCCTGATATGCTAGGTTAGGTACCGGTCGACAGGACCGAAGGGGTAGGCCAACACCCTGATATACTAAACAAGTTACTGGTTGAAAGAGACCTAAAGGGTAGTCAGTACCCATATATGTTAGACAGTATGTGTTATGTATGGTATGTGGTATGATGGGGGAACTCACTAAGCTTTGTGCTTACAGTTTTGTTTCAGGTACCTCTTCATCGAAGGGGAAGGACCCGGAACGGTAGCAGCGCATCACACACACACAGGATTTCCACATTATGAGATTCTTGGGATTGTACTCTGACATTATTACTATTTTATGATATGGTTTGAGACACATGACTATGTTTTATGAAATGATATGGATTGATGATGTTTTTCAGTAAACTGTTTTATAAATTGCTTAATTAAAAACAAAATTTTTGTTTTTGAAAATTGGGATGTTACATGAAAATCCTATGTACTCACCAGGCTCCGAAGCCTGACCCACTCAGTTTCTTGTATTACAGGTAGTGGCAAAAGAGCGCATGTGTGATGATCAGATGAGAGATCTATGGATTATAGGCCATTAGAATAATAGATGTTTATAAGGCCTGTACTATTTCTGTTTATGCTTATGCACTGTATTGACGATGACATCCCAAAGTTTTTGATATAATGAAAATACATGATGCGTCTAAAACAGCTACACCTAATTTTACCTCCTAATCTACTAGCTATTCGACCCATGGCATTATACCCTTTCACCTATAGTATAACACAAAAGTCGGGTACCGAACTCAGGGAACGGTTTTAATTAATTAATCTACTTACTATTAAATTAATCTAAAACTCTAGCAAAGTAAATGGTTTTTATCTAATTTTGCAAAGTTTAGACAAACTTAAATTCTCAAACACAATTCAATCAAGTAATATGAACACTTCTGTTAGTTTGAATCCATTTTCCCTCAATGGTTTAACTATTAATTATGAGAATTCTCATTGGTTACCAATTAATGTATTATTAGCAATTCAACTCCAAATTTACTATTAAATTAATTCATGTAGAGCTATGCATGGTCATACATATTTTAACACAGAATCAATTATTAAATATATTGGAGCTATGTAAGATTGAGTTAACAAACACAATTATGTTCATAATGTGAGTTCTCCAGCACAACCAAATTCAATACTTCAATTACTTATCTAAGATTGGTTCAATCTCAGCTCTAATAATCTAATGTTCACTAAATTACTAGGTAATCAAATTCATGCAGATTAATGGTCACTAAACTACACATAATATGAGTTAAAGCAATCTAGTATCAAATTAAGCATGCTAGGTATAAACAATCAAACACAAGACATTAACCAACTAGAAAAGTCTTAATTAATATAACCAGAAATGAGTTCCGACTTCATCTAGCTAACAGAAGCAGCTAGATTTAGCTACTCATACTAATAATCAAACAAAAATAATTCATAATTGAAAGCATAGTAAAGTACCAAACTAGAAATCTAATTATGATTTTCTCCTTCTTCCTTGGTGCTATTACTAGGTTTCTATCCTCTAAAATTCTGGAAAACGACTTCTGAAACTCTCCTCTAGCCAGCCAACCTCCCAAAATCGTGAGGATCAAGGATATTTATAGCTTCTGGTTTTGCCCTCCTCACGTCGTGAGCAAGGAAACTCACGTCGTGAGCTCGAATGTATTCGTATCCAACACAAATTCTTTTGCTTCCGGATGTTTATCTTCTAGAATCACCATTCTCACGTCGTGAGTACGCCTTTTTGTTGAATTTTTCATCTCTTAAGTTTTTATCCTCCAAAGTTCCGGTTCTTGTCACTTTCAACCCTTATTCTTCAAAATGACTTCTTTTGGCTGCAAAATACAATTTAATCGTATAAGTATCATTTATCTATGCAAATAGCCAAATTATTAGTCAAAATGTATTCAAATATTGCCTAAAAGTATGTATAAATATATAAATATCAATAGATTTCTTCTGAAATGCTTTGATAATATACTTATCATATTTTTGGGAACAAATTCCGCAATATTATTCTTAAAAAAGGATACTCTAGTTTTAAATAAAGCATAAACAAATCGGTCTTTTCTGGCCATGAAATTGGGGATGTCACATCATGCTACACTTACAATGTCCGCCCTTTAAATGGTAGTTCAATATGGAGGACAACTGGTTATCACAAGCCTTTAACTCTAAAAAAAGAAGACTATTGGGCAGACCAACAGTTAAACAAAAAAGGATCAGGCAAAAATAGAAAGTATTGGTAAAAATAAGCATACAATATCATGTGCAGGAGGGCTGCAAAAGTGTAGTACTTTTATGGGAACTGGACACAACAAATCAACATGTCCAGAAAAAGGTAAAAAATAATTTATTTAGTGTAGTTTTATATAATGGAGATACTAATATTAATTTATGTTCTCAGGAAGTGGAAGTGGAAATGTAACTATTCAACAACCTGGTGACACTTCAAACACCCTAGAGGAAATGGAAATGTATATGTACAAGAACATGTTTAACCACAAGATCAAGCTCCTAAAACTTTAGCATGTTCAAAGAAAACAAGTAGAAAAGTACATGTGCAAAAAAGGAAAGCTTCATAACATATAACCAAGGTTGCTCTATGTACGAAAGTTGTTCCCAAAATAGGAATTGGTTGCAGTCAAGAGAATTCAATAACTTTAGAATGATGATGTACTTGTTTTCTTTTGTCTGAGACAAACTTTTAGTCTTTGGAATGGAAGTGTGAACAAACCTTAAGTCTTTTGTCTCTATTTATAATGTAAATATGCTACTAGTTCCAAAAAGTAATATAATAACTACTTTCCTATATTATCTTCATATTATTTATTGATTAATGTGTTGAGGGGTACTTTGGTCATAACCTACTTTGAGGGTATGTTGTTCATTGATTAGGTGATAAGATACGCAACAAGTATATGTGTTTTAGTCAATGGTTGATGTCATTTATGCCCTGTTAACAATTTTGTGTTATTGGTCATTTACCCTTTACATATTACAATACTATACTTTGGATATTTAATCATCATGAAGGGTATTTGAGAAGCTTGGTTGATATAATTTTGTCATACTTCCCCATATGTATATGTATGTATGTTTTTTTTTGATAAAAGTGTTTTGTTTATCTTTTGTTGAACCATTTTGTTTTTCTTTGTTTATCTATGTATGCATTGTATGTACATGTGTATGTATAAGTGTATATATATGTATGTATTTGTGTATTCATCTATATGTATATATTTGTACCTGTTTATGCATATATGTGTGTACCTGTGTATGCATATGTGTGTGTATCTGTATATGTATCTGTATATGAATTTGTGTGTATCTGAGTATGCATCTGTATACTTATGTTGGCATATATGTGTATATATTTATGTGTTATCAATAAGGTTTTTCATATAGTGATACGATTATATATAAACATTGCAAAGCTCCCATTCATATAAAACTATTTCTTACAAAATACATTAGAGTGGTTCACCTGGTTTAAAAGTCTAAGTACAATTCCTATTACATATCAAATTAAGTATTTGAAAGTAATAACTAAATTAATTTTTGTTAACTGCCACTTCAAAAGATGATTACAATTCCTACTTCAAAACACCACGTACATACATTACAATGAAAACTACCAACAAAAACTTAACATTAAATTGCTTCTTCTTTACATCTTCCAGCTCTTTTTTAAGGCTCAAAATGTCACATTTCACAGCTTCAAGGGTTTCATCTGGTTCTACCCATTACCAAAAAGTCACCTTCTTTTTGTTTTATATATTAACAAATAAACAAAGTCAATAAACCAGAGGAGCAAGGAGTGAAAGAAACCAAAAAACCAAAAAATATGAACCAAACTAGAAAAATCAAAATAATGACCTACTAGTTATATCATGAACTTTCTTCCGGGGTTGTTTTTTTTCATTGATGCGCAGATTTGAGATGGAAGGTCATAGTAGCAAGGAGTGAATCCATGCATTACAAATGAGGGGGAGTATAGTCATCTACATTTTAGGGACAAAATCGATTCTAGAGCAAAAATCAATACCTGTATGGAAGGTCATAGTAGCAAGGAGTGAATCCCTGCATTACAAGTGAGGGGGAGAATAGTCGTCTACATTGGAATCTG
This sequence comes from Lactuca virosa, assembly GCF_052849685.1. Classification (NCBI taxonomy): domain Eukaryota; kingdom Viridiplantae; phylum Streptophyta; class Magnoliopsida; order Asterales; family Asteraceae; genus Lactuca; species Lactuca virosa. The sequence goes on from NC_136431.1 coordinate 191,986,779, forward strand.
AAGGAATTGGAATCAGAATGTATTAGAAGCTATTATGCGTTTGGAGGACAAGGAATATAATCTGTTTTCTGTTTGGTTTGCTGATTTTACAAAGGAATTGGAATATAAATTTTAGAAAAAACTGCAACATTGGTCCCTGTGGTATTCAAAAAACTTTGGATAGGGTCCAAAAAGTTTCCCACTTGCATGGAAAGTCCAAAATCAAAACATTTCCATGATTTTGGTCCAAAAAATGTTAAAAAGACGATTATGCCCTTTTTTTTTTCTTTTTTATATTTTTTTTATAATTATTCTAATACTATGTTAATTAAGAAAATAAAGAAAAAAGAAAAAAATTATCCCCCACCCCACCCACCGTTCTCTCTCTCTCTCACACACACACACACGCATCCTTCTTAACACTCATCGTTCTCACTAAAATGTATCACCGGAGTTCATAAAACAGGTTTGTTGCGCTTCACCAAAACCTCTCGCCGGAGTTCATCACCATCTCTCCTGAAATCTGAAGACTGTATGAAATATCAAACACTCTTGTTCCTCTTTTCTCGTTGGCGACACTTGTTTTCTCCGACCAACAGACCCCAGTGAACCTGATTTTTCTCCGGCCAACAAACTCTAACAAACCATATTTTTCAAGACCATTGTATTCGATGTCAATAGCAAGATCCATATATTTGACTTTCTGGATGAAGCTCTTCAATTTCTGGATCGCATGTGCAGTTTCAAGAGTTTGGTTTGGGGATTTATGCTTACTGTGTTTGATTTCAGAGAATTTTGATTCAGATTCATCAGGTCCAAGTGTTTGATTTTGGTTTAGGTCCAAGGCTTGTTTCGAATACATACCTCAGGAACAAAGTAATATTTCTGATTTCCTTGTCTATGATTCCAATTTTATCTGATTTGATTTAAGGGTATGTATTTCTATGTCTTAAGAATTTTTTTTTTCTGGTTTCCTTCTTCATGATTTTAGGATCATTAGATTTGATTTTACAGATTGTATGTATAGTTTCCTTATTCATTAACGATATCTTCAAGATATTTCTGGTTTGATTGTATTTTGAATGTATTTGGTTTAATTATATTTATTTTCGGAGTTTGAGTGCCCAAAAAGAAAGAAGAAGGTGAGGGATGGGTTGAAGAAGTAGTAAAATTCTTTGTCCTTTTTTGCATTTGAAGACCCAAAACTGCATCACAAATGAAGAACATGATGAACATAATTCTGTTTTTTTGTTAGTTTAATTTTGGTGTCAATTTGAATGGTCTCTCATCCTCACACATATGGAACGGATGTGAGTTTTGCAGGTTGAAGTGCAGAGAAGGGATGGAGACAGAAATGATGGTGGTGGCAAATATATATATATATATATATATATATATATATATATATATATATATATATATATATATATATATATATATATATATATATATATAAAGAGAGAGAGAGAGAGAGATAGAGAGAGAGAGAGAGTCACAGAGAGGAAGAAAGTCAAAAACAAAGAGGTGGGAGGGGTTACGGGTGAGGTATGGGTGGGTAGATTAATATATTTTTTTATTTTTAAATTGTAATGTAATAATATAGATTTAAAAAATACAAAAAAGAAAATAAAAGGGCATATTCGTCTTTTCAAATTTTTTGGGCCAAAATCATGGAAATATTTTGATTTTGGACCTTCCATGCAAGTTGGAAACTTTTTGGACCCTATCCAAAGTTTTTTAAATACCACATGGACCAATGTTACAGTTTGGTTTAAATTTTAGACAAAATGTCATAATTGGTCACTAGGGTTTGCAAAATGTCTCACTTTGAGGACTTTCAAGGAAAACGTCACGCCACTGGTCCTGTGGTTTTCAAAATTACATGAAAGGTCCTATTGTCGTTAAATTTAATTTTTTAGCTCTTAGATTATAATGAAAAATATTATTTTACCATTGTACCAAATTTGCAATATACTACAAACCTCAAGGACCATTTGTGTAATTTTGTAAATTTGAAATTTTGTATATATAATAAAATATATATATATATATATATATATATATATATATATATATATATATATATATATATATATATAATTTCAACAATTTGATAATAATTTGTTTTTAATTTTTTTGACATTTTGTTTTCAATTTTTATTTTATAATTTTAGTTATTTATGGTTTTTTAATGTTCATTTATTTTGATTCAAGTAAATAAACTTAAATTCGATAAACAATGTTGAAACCGTTTTTTTAATTTTTCTTATTTGTGATGTGAAGAGTTAATGTTTTTTTTATTTTTTTTTAATATTATTATTTTTTAATTTTATGTCGTTACGTTTTATGTTTTTCTGACTTGGAAGCTCTATAGTTAATATCCTTAGCAACTTTATGTTTGCATTTGTCATTATCATTATTTCACCTTTTGTTTTCTATTTTTTTTATAATTTTAGTTATTTATTATTCTTCTATTGTTTTTATTTATTTTGATTCAAGTAAAGAAAAATAGAAAAACAAAAAATCAAACACCAAAATTGTAATATAGTCTAATATATTAATACATTTTACACTTTTCATCTTTTTTTTGGTTTTTTTGGTATCTTTTTTAATTTTTTTTTAAAATTTTTGTTATTATCTTTTTTTTTCGTATTTGTTACTAAAACCATAAATAAATAAAATTATAAAAAAACCCAAAAAAAGTCAAACACACTATAATATATTCATACATTTTACACTTTTTGGAAAAGGTCAAAAAAGTTATCAAATTGAAGAATAGTAAAACGAACCAACGAAAAAAAATTAAAAATAATACGAAAAAATAAAAATAATACGAAAAAATAAAAAAAATACGAAAAGACCAAAAAAATATGAAAAGTGTAAAATTTATTAATATACTAGAGTACATTACAATTTTGGTGTTTGAGTTTTTGGTTTTTGTTTTTCTATTTTCATTAGTTGAATCAAAATAAATAAAAACAATAGAAAAATAATAAATAACTAAAATTATATAAAAAATTGAAAATAAAAGGTGAAATAATGATAATGATAAATGCAAACATAAAGTTGCTAACGATATTAACTATGAGGCATCCAAGTAAAAAAACATGAACCGTAACGACATAAAAAACATTAACGCTTCAATTTACGAATAAGAAAAATTAAAGAAAAAACGGTTTCGACATGGTTTATCGTATTTAAGTTTATTTACTTGAATCAAAATAAATAAAAGCATTAAAAAAACAATAAATAACTAAAATTATAAAATAAAAATAGAAAAAAAATGTCAAAAAGATTTAAAAAAAGTTATCAATTTGTTGAAATTATATATATATATATATATATATATATATATATATATATATATATATATATATATATATATATACAAAATTACACAAATGGTCCTTGAGGTTTGTAGTATATTGCAAATTTGGTACAAGGGTAAAATAATATTTTTCATTAAAATGTAACAACTGAACAGTTAGATTTAACGGCATGAGGACCTTTCATCTATTTGTGCAAACCATAGGGACCAGTGACGTGTCATTTTTTATTTAAAGTTCTCAAAATGAGATATTTTGCAAACCACATGGACCAATTATGAAAATTTGTCTAAATTTTATAATATGACATAAATACCTTTATATTTTTTAATAAACATGATAAAGTTTTATTTAATTACAACATTTTTTATTGAACTATTCTACAAAATATAAATTAAAAAAAATAACTAACCTATATTTAGTTGAACACATATAAATGATAAAAATATTTTTTAAGTTGAAATAAAATGATTATATATATAATAATATAAAGCAACGAAGGTAATCGTAGAAGAAGGTAACCGTAGGAAGAGATATGGAAATTCTTGAAGATGGTTTTTTTTACTAGAATCAAATATATGTGGGAGGATAATTTGCAACTTACCAATAATAATAATAATAATAATAATAAGATAAGCAACAGAATATGTATTCTTTATGCATGGGAATGAATTGAAAATATTTTCATAAACAAAAGTAATAAGTAATTATGAAAATCATATTCTATTCCTTTTGTAATCAAACACGTTTTGTATTGGATTTTAGTTTCCAATTCATTTAAAATCCTTAGGAATCAAACGAAACAAACGAATCCTAAGATTATCAATGATATTACCTAGATCAAATAAGTTTAATTGGAAAAGTATGTATGAAAAAAAATCGTTACTTAAATATGGACAAAACATAAAGTATATTACCTTCTTCGGTCATTAACCTATAAGGATAGGTAATTCGCTTATTAAACATCATTAAATTGATAAAGGTATGAAATATTAATGGTAATATATCAAATTTATTTAACAAAATCAATACTTTTAAGTTTTAATAATAATCCAAGGCCCACAGTGTATACATTGCATACGCTCACGTTATAGACATGAAAAAAAGACTGATATCAGACCGGTTCCGAAAAAAACGAAACCGAATCGAAAAAATATAGGATCGATCCGAGAAAAACAAACCTTTTTGAAACTGTCGCGAGACCGGTCACAAAAAAACCGAAAGCAAAATTTTATATACATAGAATTTTTTTTGTTAATTACACATTTTTTAATTATACATTACCCAACTTCTTCCCTTCTTTTCTTTATTAAATTTTAGTGTATCATTTTTATTAAATTTTAATGTATAATTTTGATGCTAACCACACATTTGTTACGGAAAAATACGAAATACTAAACCGAAGCAAAAATGGCGCACGTAAAGATCGCGAGATCAGACCGAAAAAGACTGAGATCAATCCCAAAAAGATTTGACCAAAAAAATGCTATTGGAGATCATTCTGGATCAGTCATAAAAACGACTTGAGCGTTTTAACACTGGTTTTAGACAGACTGAAGCATTTTGAGACCAACCTAATACCGGTCTAGAACCACCAATCCCAACCTTACAACCTTTTGGATTCGCCCATGGTTGAAATGTTTTTATGCTTGTAAATGTAAGTCCAACCAACAAAATCCTTATGAATTAAAAAAAATAAAAAAAGAAATAAAATAAAAACGTTCTTTGCTCTTTGGTTTGTTCTTGTGAAGGAGATGAGGATTGCTGTTTAAGTTACCGGTTTTCATATATTTTTTTTAAAGCGGCAAAAATATATACTCAACTTATTGGACATGCTCTTTCAAACGAAAAATCAAATCAAGCAAACTTTTAACTTTTTGCATCATATTAGGGATGATAACATGATGATTAAAGTAAAATGTCATTTTTGATCATCATTAAGTTCCTATGCTGACATGTTGTCATAAACACATGGATGTGCATATGCAAATATTTCTCCTTCTCTTTTGTGTCACACGTTGTTGAAGCTTTATTTTTCTCAATGTAATCATTATTATACCATAACAAGGCAAAATTTGATAAAATAAATATATAAGTTTGAGTTTGTATAGTATCGACACAATAGGTTTCTTAATCGGTAGATCCATTCAAAATATTTTCTTTCATTCATCACCTCCATGATAACAACAAAGATGAAGGATGGAGAATCCATCACAGCCCACTTGTAGAAAATGCAAAGGTTTGTGGACCGCTTGCTGAAGTTGAATGTGAACTTCGATGAAGAGTTGGCCATATATATCATTCTACACTCTTTACCTCCATGTTATGATCAGTTCCGAATGACCTATTGTGACAACCTGGAAAATTTTTGGTTTTAGACCCATTTTGCTATCTTTTGGCATTGTTTGGAGTCTATTTGGGTGTTCTAAGCATTGTACATTCAAGGATCGAGTGTTAGGAAGTGTTTGCTTGAGTTATAAGTATAAAAATCAAGCTATAAACCCTTCATGTGGAGTTTTCGGCCACCACATATGAGTTTTCGGTCAAAACTCATGTGGACCGAAAACTCATCCCATAAGCATGAGTATTCCTCATTTTATTCATTATTCTAAATTCCAAGTCAAGAAAACTTCCATTCTCTCTCAAGTATCATAAGATCTTCTTGCAAATTCTCGAAAATGTAAGTGTTTCTTTCCCCTTGATTTGTTATTAGATCTTCCTAACTAGTAACACCCTTCGATTTCATCCATTAACTTCATCTTTTGGGTTTGATCTTCAAGAACACCAAGAACACCAAGAACACATACTAGTGTTTTGGTCCAAAAATCAACTCTACTAGCCTATAAATCGTAAGTATTGCTTCCCTATATTTGTTATCTAGTTGAAATTCTTGATTTAGGGCCTTGAAATCATCATTTATCCAAGAACAAAAGGTGTTTTCGGTCTAGTACATCTCCTTAGACCGAAAACCCTTATGAAGGGTGCAATATGACTTTAAACATTTCCTAAAGCTTAGTCATGAATCTAGAACACTTCATTGATTGTTGAAAGCCCTTGGAAATCACCTTATGCATCAAAGACCATGGGTTTTCGGTCAAAACCATTTGGACCGAAAACCATATGGACCGAAAACCATATGGACCGAAAACTCCAAGAAACATACCACATGGACCGAAAACTCCCTTAAGTGGCTTTACAATCCTCTTATGCAATCCTAAGTGATTATAACACTACCATTTAAGGATTTCTTAGTCCTTAAAGTGTTATTATTTACCTGATTAGTTGAATAAACACTAATTGGATACATATATGTGTCATTATATGTTAAATAGGATCCGTGTGTGTTCAAGTCTTCACTTGACACTTAGCATCCTATACCATCCGTTCATCCAAACCACTCACTACAGGTGAGTTCATACCCCGTAATGAATCTTTTAACTGTTTTAAATGTTTTAAGGGGGGGGGGGGGGATACAAGTTGAACACAATGATAATTGTGTAAATGTTTGTTATAAACATCTTTCAAAATGTTACTTATGTCATTTATAAGTTGTCAAAACATTTCAAAAACTCTTTTAAAGTTATGTTACTTTATAGTTATACAAAACTCTGTTTTTAAAGTACAAGCATAACTTAGTAGATAAATGAGTCTTTTCAATAACAGTCCAAGTAGAACATTAGTAAACTATAATAGGTATAGTTTAGGAGAATGCTATTCATTACTTCTAGTACAATGAAGCACACAAAGAGTCAGTTCATACATGAGTCAAACACACAGTGAAGAGAAACAAACAATACCATACAGAGAGAACACACAATTATGAGAAACAAACAGAACGTACAATATACAGTACAAAACAAACAACTTAGGTTGCTATAGCATGAGAACACACACATGATCTAATTATACCAATTGATCACTAACTCATTGTTTTAAACAAAAGGTGATAGTTATATTAGGTATACATGATCATATAGCAAATGTGAATTACATGGCTTGCAAGAATTTGCAGAGGTCGCGTTTGGTTCCCTTAATCTCTACACAGGGAGAACGTATAGTAGGGGTTCTAGCCTTCACATTATGACCATAATAAAACAAACATGTTTCTAGGTCATTAGTACATCCGCATGTCATTATAAACGACAACTGTGTACTTACATTTCCCATTTCTTTCATAAAGTGACAGTATCACTTGGAAGTCAAACTCAAACTATTTTCGAGTTAAGATAGTTATAAACTAGGGAAAACATACATTTTTACAAACGACAAACAGAACGGTCGAGTCTAGCACATATCGGTAGATGCCTTGGTAGAAGGCTACGTTTAACAGAAGATGCCTTGGTAGAAGGCTACGTTTAAAAGAAAGGACCATAATGCTAGTCTTATGATTCCTTAATGTATACATCACAGGATATATATATACCAATAGGGTCCGACAGGTAATAGGATGTGTGCTCTCCGCTTCATTTCCTGTTCCTTGTTTGGTTGTGGGCTTGGAACGAATTCGCCCAATCTATTTTCTATTCGATTCTATATATATATATATATATATATATATATATATATATATATATATATATATATATATATATATATATATATGTATGCTTAGTATACATTAAGTCATCATAAGGGTACCAAGTATGGGTCAGGTTATAGGACACAGAGTCAAATCACAATTTTTCTAGTACAAAACATACTTTCCAAAATCAGTACTTTTGGTTTTCAAAACTAGAAACTTCCCAGTAAAGGATTTAATCCATTTTATTAAACCAGTACAATTTAAAGGATCTTAGGTGAGTAACTCTATAATACCTTAGTTTATACACCATGTTTATATATAAAACTAATACCCAATAGGTAGTTGGATGTGTGCTTTCCGCCTTACTCCCTGTTCCTCGTTTGGTTGTGGGATTAGGGCAGATTCACTCAATTAACTTTCTCTCCGATATTCGATTATATATAGCAGTATAAACTAAGCTATTATAAAAGTAGTCACTGTGGTCACCATTTTATTATAAGAAATGTAGGTTTTCTTAAAGAACTTTTCATTAGATATAAAGGAACCATTACAATTAACTCCATGAGTAACAAGTGACTACACCAGGGTTATATAGGACGATGATCTAACAACCAATGGGATGTGTGCTATCCGCCTTAATTTCTGTTCCTCGTTTGGTTGTGAGCTTGGGACAGATGCGCACAATCGATTGTTTGTTTACTCTGAGTCTTATATAACTTGTACCCACTTAGTACCCATAGAAAGGGTTGTAGTGACATTTTACTTAAACTTCCATCAAAGTAGGAAATATAGGATTTTCTAGAGGAACAGACGAACTTTTCAAAACAGAACTTACAACTTACAACATTTTACAACTACATGTTTCAACTACACTTTCAACACCATTTTACATCTACATTTTCAACAACACTTTACAACTTACTCACATCACTAAACTCTTATGAACTGACCAGCTTAATTGCTGCTCAACTCTTTCAAATAACTTGTATTCTCAGGAGACTATTAGACAGGTGCTCGTGCTGGGGATTCAGAAGATGAAGCATTATAGCTTCAAGTCTTGTTTTGTTATTTGTGTATGAATTCTATGTTTTGTGAACACACACATTGTAAACACTTTCCTTCGAAATGAAATGGTTGTTCATTACTTTCTTACCATATACATATCTCGTGATACTAATCATGATGTCCTCCACCACTGAACGATTCCGCCGTTCCGGTTTTGGGGTGTGACAGATTGGTATCAGAGCATTGTTTATAGTGAACTAAGTATATCAACCGATAAAAGATATACAACTATAAATACAATGGGGATTAAGTGCTCTGGATAATGATATATTTTTAGAGTATAACTACAAGTTATAAAAATATACCTACTTGCTTATACATGTACATAATAGAACTAGTGTCACGAGGAGAACAAAACTAAAGTATTTAAAAGTTGGGTACTGTCGTCAACCCGAACAGTTATGTAATCATAGCTAGGATCAATATAGCCTGATCAACTATATTCATTCGAGATGTGACCGACATGTGTTTGGGAAGGATGTGGTGTTGCAACAGTGTTAAAACTTACCTGAACACCAGTCAAGAGAACGCCAGAACAAGTACATTTAGAGTTAGAATACTATAGGAGTATTCTATGATACGATAGCGCGATAACGAGTTTAGAACATACCAAGTACATGACGTTGAAATACTATAGGAGTATTTTAGTCCATATAAATAACTTATGTGATAACTAAAAAGACCCTTACGGATAGGTCTATAATCTTGCAATGTATATTCCTAAAGTTTTATGTATAATTAAGATCTTATAGACTTAGAATCTGTGGTCTACGCTTCGCTATCCATACCTCTTAAGGGTGTAGTTTTGGAGTAGGACCACTTATTCGAAGGTCTATTTAATCTTCAACTATATACAAACTTGTATACATTGTACAATTATAGGAGGACACCGTAAGGATCAACCCATAAAGTTACCTTAAAGCTCATAGATTCTTTAGTCACTTTCATTCTCGCACGACAAGCCCAGATAAATGTAACCACTTCCTCATAGTAGACAACAGAAGAGTCCAGGAGGAACAAGAACAAATTCATGAGAAGTTTTCAAAGAGGGATCAGCCAAAGTAACCAAAACGTCTTACACGTCACACTAATAAATAATAATCTTGTTAACTTAATGAGCGAGTGGAAACACTGCTCACATTATATGTTAGGATTATTTTCTTACATGCAGCTGGTAACAGTTATTCAGGTAACAGATATTCATTCGAGGATAGCCATTTCAAATTCATAGGGTTTATTAAGTATAGACTCTTTTATGAATTGTTTCTAGAACCCTATGGAAGTCAGGACCCGATACACCCAGAACTAGGATAACCTTGTCTTTTTAGCTTGTGGCTTGTGTCCATTTCTTTAGACATATTCTGTCTCATCTTTGTATTCTTTTAGCAAGGATGCCTCCACGCAGACCTATCAGACGCACTACTCCGATAACTCCAACGCCGACTCCTACGCAAATCGATATGGCAGCTATAAACACTGCAGTGGCTGCAGCTGTGGCAACAGCCATGGCTCAATATCACTCCATCAATACCAGCGGAGGTGGAACGCCTATTGATTATACTCAGGGTGAGGTCCCCGTGCGCTCGAGAGAGTTCTCCTACAAGGACTTCACCAAATGCCAGCCATTGTCCTTTAATGGGACTGGAGGAATCATTGCCCTCTTGCAATGGTTCGTGAAAACAGAGTCGATCTTCGAAATCTGTTTGTGCCCGGAAGGAAGCAAAGTGAAGTTTGCTGCCTGCACCTTCTCTGGCAAGGCCCTAACATGGTGGAACAGCCATGTTAAGTCACTAAATCTATCAGTGGCTAACTCATTAGGTTGGGAAAACCTAAAAGAGTTAATGCGGGAGGAATACTGCCCGGTAGGCGAAATTCAAAAATTAGAACGAGAGCTGTGGGATCTCACTATGGTCGTCTCAGACATAGTGACCTACACTGACCGGTTCAGCGAGCTAGCAGCTCTATGCCCCGGGATGGTTACCCCGGAGAGCAAGAAGATAGAAAGATACATTTGGGGTCTGACTGCTCCGACCCAAGGAAATGTGTTATCTTCTAACCCAGCCACGTTCGATAGTGCTAAACGCCTGGCTCAGCGACTCATCGACCACGGAGTCCGCCATGGTGTAAAAGCCCCTATTCCCGAGCCACCGAGGGAAGAGGACTATAATCAGAAGTCGGGGAATAAGAGGAAGAAGAAGCGAACAACACAGGACGCCCCGCAAGAACAACGAGCGAGTACTATGTACGCCGCTACAACGTCTACTGCTTCAGCACCTGCCAGTCGCTATGCTGGAACCCTCCTGAAGTGTGGAAAGTGCAACTTTCACCACACCGGAGTATGCCGGGAAATACAGTGTCTGAACTGCCACAGAAAGGGACACACAGTCCGTTTCTGCAGGGCACCGGCTCAACCGATCTCCCAAGTCCCCGGAGCTGACGAAAACCAAGCCTGCTATGGCTGTGGTGAGGATGGACATTTTCAGAGGGACTGCCCGATAGTAAAGAACTCAGGCGCGGATGGACGCATTCTGATGATCACCGCAGGAGAATCTACCCCGGAGTCGTCGACGAGTAGCGGTACGTTTTCGAGATAGTAATTACTTTTAAAATTAATTTATATTCATATAAGATTAAAATTTGGGGATAACACCTAAAAGTAATTATAATAACTCACATGTTGAAATAGGTCACAGTATTCAAGAGAACTAAAAGATTCGTTTAGAGAAGCTATTATGGCTTACCATATACATCAGGGTTGTGCACAACTATGATGTTGCAGATTTAGAGTGAGTGACTCCGCTTAGGTCCCCATTCCTTAATTGGTTGAGAATTTGAGGCAGAGTTACTCAGTCGACTGCCTGGTTCATCTTAAATATTCATAACTTGTATATGGCAGGCGATTGTAGTGGTACCAAGGAGGATCATGATATAAAGTATCCCCACCAGTTATTAGAGCACTTTCGTTTGTATGTATGCGCACATAGCGATACGATACGTAGGAGTGTTAACTTCAAGAGAAAACAGGAAACACGGGAACATTTACAAAGAGTACATTATCGAACATACTAGGAGTACAATATCGATCATACAAGGGATACATCGTCGTATAACAGACGTTTCTTTCATTTGACCAAAACTTTGTTCAGTAAAGAGTCCGTTACTATCTTTCGTCATGAGTTGGCGTGGTCCTCACCATACTGAGTTCATATGTTTCTATCGCCTCGATCGGCAAGTTCTCGAAACTTTCGTCATTCGTATCGAAAGTCCGACCTAAACCTCAGTTTTATCTTTCGTATTCTAAACCCCCGAAGTACTCGTGCGAAGAGTACTTTGTCCTCCGAAGCGTTATCGTCAGATGTCCGCAGACCGTCACGAAATACCACTCGTCCAGCAGACCAAGTTCGAGCACAGAGGCTATGGACGACTACAACCCACCTATCACTATTCAGTGTATACGCGAGGGTGGTATATGATTATGATTACGCAGATTTAGTATGTGTGTTTCCGCTCTATCTCCTGTTCCTTGTTTGGTTGTGGACCTGGGGCAGAGTCGCACATCCGACCGTCTTACTAACCTTGATTATATACGACTTGTATACACGAGGTAATGATAGATGGACCAAGTACGGATCCTATCAGGAACACCAGGGCAAAGTTGCCAGGTCTACGAGTAGGTATTTTGCCAATCCGTGGAGCGCAACCCCAGTAGCACGGCTAAGAAAGCTAATTTCGGGACGAAATTCCATCTAACGGGGGGATGATGTGACAACCTGGAAAATTTTTGGTTTTAGACCCATTTTGCTATCTTTTGGCATTGTTTGGAGTCTATTTGGGTGTTCTAAGCATTGTACATTCAAGGATCGAGTGTTAGGAAGTGTTTGCTTGAGTTATAAGTATAAAAATCAAGCTATAAACCCTTCATGTGGAGTTTTCGGCCACCACATATGAGTTTTCGGTCAAAACTCATGTGGACCGAAAACTCATCCCATAATCATGAGTATTCCTCATTTTATTCATTATTATAAATTCCAAGTCAAGAAAACTTCCATTCTCTCTCAAGTATCATAAGATCTTCTTGCAAATTCTCGAAAATGTAACTGTTTCTTTCCCCTTGATTTGTTATTAGATCTTCCTAACTAGTAACACCCTTCGATTTCATCCATTAACTTCATCTTTTGGGTTTGATCTTCAAGAACACCAAGAACACCAAGAACACATACTAGTGTTTTGGTCCAAAAATCAACTCTACTAGCCTATAAATCGTAAGTATTGCTTCCCTATATTTGTTATCTAGTTGAAATTCTTGATTTAGGGCCTTGAAATCATCATTTATCCAAGAACAAAAGGTGTTTTCGGTCTAGTACATCTCCTTAGACCGAAAACCCTTATGAAGGGTGCAATATGACTTTAAACCTTTCCTAAAGCTTAGTCATGAATCTAGAACACTTCATTGATTGTTGAAAGCCCTTGGAAATCACCTTATGCATCAAAGACCATGGGTTTTCGGTCAAAACCATTTGGACCGAAAACCATATGGACCGAAAACCATATGGACCGAAAACTCCAAGAAACATACCACTTGGACCGAAAACTCCCTTAAGTGGCTTTACAATCCTCTAATGCAATCCTAAGTGATTATAACACTACCATTTAAGGATTTCTTAGTCCTTAAAGTGTTATTCTTTACCTGATTAGTTGAATAAACACTAATTGGATACATATATGTGTCATTATATGTTAAATAGGATCCGTGTGTGTGTTCAAGTCTTCACTTGACACTTAGCATCCTATACCATCCGTTCATCCAAACCACTCACTACAGGTGAGTTCATACCCCGTAATGAATCTTTTAACTGTTTTAAATGTTTTAAGGGGGGGAATACAAGTTGAACACAATGATAATTGTGTAAATGTTTGTTATAAACATCTTTCAAAATGTTACTTATGTCATTTTTAAGTTGTCAAAACATTTCAAAAACTCTTTTAAAGTTATGTTACTTTATAGTTATACAAAACTCTGTTTTTAAAGTACAAGCATAACTTAGTAGATAAATGAGTCTTTTCAATAACAGTCCAAGTAGAACATTAGTAAACTATAATAGGTATAGTTTAGGAGAATGCTATTCATTACTTCTAGTACAATGAAGCACACAAAGAGTCAGTTCATACATGAGTCAAACACACAGTGAAGAGAAACAAACAATACCATACAGAGAGAACACACAATTATGAGAAACAAACAGAACGTACAATATACAGTACAAAACAAACAAGTTAGGTTGCTATAGCATGAGAACACACACAGGATCTAATTATACCAATTCATCACTAACTCATTATTTTAAACAAAAGGTGATAGTTATATTAGGTATACATGATCATATAGCAAATGTGAATTACACGGCTTGCAAGAATTTGCAGAGGTCGCGTTTGGTTCCCTTAATCTCTACACAGGGAGAACGTATAGTAGGGGTTCTAGCCTTCACATTATGACCATAATAAAACAAACATGTTTCTAGGTCATTAGTACATCCGCATGTCATTATAAACGACAACTGTGTACTTACATTTCCCATTTCTTTCATAAAGTGACAGTATCACTTGGAAGTCAAACCCAAACTATTTTCGAGTTAAGATAGTTATAAACTAGGGAAAACATACATTTTTTCAAACGACAAACAGAACGGTCGAGTCTAGCACATATCGGTAGATGCCTTGGTAGAAGGCTACGTTTAACAGAAGATGCCTTGGTAGAAGGCTACGTTTAAAAGAAAGGACCATAATGCTAGTCTTATGATTCCTTAATGTATACATCACATGATATATATATACCAATAGGGTCCGACATGTAATAGGATGTGTGCTCTCCGCTTCATTTCCTATTCCTTGTTTGGTTGTGGGCTTGGAACGAATTCGCCCAATCTATTTTCTATCCGATTCTATATATATGTATGCTTAGTATACATTAAGTCATCATAAGGGTACCAAGTATGGGTCAGGTTATAGGACACAGAGTCAAAGCACAATTTTTCTAGTACAAAACATACTTTCCAAAATCAGTACTTTTGGTTTTCAAAACTAGAAACTTCCCAGTAAAGGGTTTAATCCATTTTATTAAACCAGTACAATTTAAAGGACCTTAGGTGAGTAACTCTATAATACCTTAGTTTATACACCATGTTTATATATAAAACTAATACCCAATAGGTAGTTGGATGTGTGCTTTCCGCCTTACTCCCTGTTCCTCGTTTGGTTGTGGGATTAGGGCAGATTCACTCAATTAACTTTCTCTCCGATATTCGATTATATATAGCAGTATAAACTAAGCTATTATAAAAGTAGTCACTGTGGTCACCATTTTATTATAAGAAATGTAGGTTTTCTTAAAGAACTTTTCATTAGATATAAAGGAACCATTACAATTAACTCCATGAGTAACAAGTGACTACACCAGGGTTATATAGGACGATGATCTAACAACCAATGGGATGTGTGCTATCCGCCTTAATTTCTGTTCCTCGTTTGGTTGTGAGCTTGGGGCAGATGCGCACAATCGATTGTTTGTTTACTCTGAGTCTTATATAACTTGTAACCACTTAGTACCCATAGAAAGGGTTGTAGAGACATTTTACTTAAACTTCCATCAAAGTAGGAAATATAGGATTTTCTAAAGGAACAGACGAACTTTTCAAAACAGAACTTACAACTTACAACATTTTACAACTACATGTTTCAACTACACTTTCAACACCATTTTACATCTACATTTTCAACAACACTTTACAACTTACTCACATCACTAAACTCTTATGAACTGACCAGCTTAATTGCTGATCAATTCTTTCAAATAACTTGTATTCTCAGGAGACTATTAGACAGGTGCTCGTGCTGGGGATTCAGAAGATGAAGCATTATAGCTTCAAGTCTTGTTTTGTTATTTGTGTATGAATTCTATGTTTTGTGAACACACACATTGTAAACACTTTCTTTCGAAATGAAATGGTTGTTCATTACTTTCTTACCATATACATATCTCGTGATACTAATCATGATGTCCTCCACCTCTGAACGATTCCGTCGTTCCGGTTTTGGGGTGTGACAGATTGGTATCAGAGCATTGTTTATAGTGAACTAAGTATATCAACCGATAAAAGATATACAACTATAAATACAATGGGGCTTAAGTGCTCTGGATAATGATATATTTTTAGAGTATAACTACAAGTTATAAAAATATACCTACTTGCTTATACATGTACATAATAGAACTAGTGTCACGAGGAGAACAAAACTAAAGTATTTAAAGGTTGGGTACTGTCGTCAACCCGAACAGTTATGTAATCATAGCTAGGATCAATATAGCCTGATCAACTATATTCATTCGAGATGTGACCGACATGTGTTTGGGAAGGATGTGGTGTTGCAACAGTGTTAAAACTTACCTGAACACCAGTCAAGAGAACGCCAGAACAAGTACATTTAGAGTTAGAATACTATAGGAGTATTCTATGATACGATAGCGCGATAACGAGTTTAGAACATACCAAGTACATGACGTTGAAATACTATAGGAGTATTTTAGTCCATATAAATAACTTATGTGATAACTAAAAAGACCCTTACGGATAGGTCTATAATCTTGCAATGTATATTCCTAAAGTTTTATGTATAATTAAGATCTTATAGACTTAGAATCTGTGGTCTACGCTTCGCTATCCATTCCTCTTAAGGGTGTAGTTTTGGAGTAGGACCACTTATTCGAAGGTCTATTTAATCTTCAACTATATACAAACTTGTATATATTGTACAATTATAGGAGGACACCGTAAGGATCAACCCATAAAGTTACCTTAAAGCTCATAGATTCTTTAGTCACTTTCATTCTCGCACGACAAGCCCAGATAAATGTAACCACTTCCTCATAGTAGACAACAGAAGAGTCCAGGAGGAACAAGAACAAATTCATGAGAAGTTTTCAAAGAGGGATCAGCCAAAGTAACCAAAACGTCTTACACGTCACACTAATAAATAATAATCTTGTTAACTTAATGAGCGAGTGGAAACACTGCTCACATTATATGTTAGGATTATTTTCTTACATGCAGCTGGTAACAGTTATTCAGGTAACAGATATTCATTCGAGGATAGCCATTTCAAATTCATAGGGTTTATTAAGTATAGACTCTTTTATGAATTGTTTCTAGAACCCTGTGGAAGTCAGGACCCGATACACCCAGAACTAGGATAACCTTGTCTTTTTAGCTTGTGGCTTGTGTCCATTTCTTTAGACATATTCTGTCTCATCTTTGTATTCTTTTAGCAAGGATGCCTCCACGCAGACCTATCAGACGCACTACTCCGATAACTCCAACGCCGCCTCCTACGCAAATCGATATGGCAGCTATAAACACTGCAGTGGCTGCGGCTGTGGCAACAGCCATGGCTCAATATCACTCAATCAATACCAGCGGAGGTGGAACGCCTATTGATTATACTCAGGGTGAGGTCCCCGTGCGCTCGAGAGAGTTCTCCTACAAGGACTTCACCAAATGCCAGCCATTGTCCTTTAATGGGACTGGAGGAATCATTGCCCTCTTGCAATGGTTCGTGAAAACAGAGTCGATCTTCGAAATCTGTTTGTGCCCGGAAGGAAGCAAAGTGAAGTTTGCTGCCTGCACCTTCTCTGGCAAGGCCCTAACATGGTGGAACAGCCATGTTAAGTCACTAAATCTATCAGTGGCTAACTCATTAGGTTGGGAAAACCTAAAAGAGTTAATACGGGAGGAATACTGCCCGGTAGGCGAAATTCAAAAATTAGAACGAGAGCTGTGGGATCTCACTATGGTCGGCTCAGACATAGTGACCTACACTGACCGGTTCAGCGAGCTAGCAGCTCTATTCCCCGGGATGGTTACCCCGGAGAGCAAGAAGATAGAAAGATACATTTGGGGTCTGACTGCTCCGACCCAAGGAAATGTGTTATCTTCTAACCCAGCCACGTTCGATAGTGCTAAACGCCTGGCTCAGCGACTCATCGACCACGGAGTCCGCCATGGTGTAAAAGCCCCTATTTCCGAGCCACCGAGGGAAGAGGACTATAATCAGAAGTCGGGGAACAAGAGGAAGAAGAAGCGAACAACACAGGACACCCCGCAAGAACAACGAGCGAGTACTATGTACGCCGCTACAACGTCTACTGCTTCAGCACCTGCCAGTCGCTATGCTGGAACCCTCCCGAAGTGTGGAAAGTGCAACTTTCACCACACCGGAGTATGCCGGGAAATGCAGTGTCTGAACTGCCACAGAAAGGGACACACAGTCCGTTTCTGCAGGGCACCGGCTCAACCGATCTCCCAAGTCCCCAGAGCTGACGAAAACCAAGCCTGCTATGGCTGTGGTGAGGATGGACATTTTCAGAGGGACTGCCCGATAGTAAAGAACTCAGGCGCAGATGGACGCATTCTGATGATCACCGCAGGAGAATCTACCCCGGAGTCGTCGACGAGTAGCGGTACGTTTTCGAGATAGTAATTACTTTTAAAATTAATTTATATTCATATAAGATTAAAATTTGGGGATAACACCTAAAAGTAATTATAATAACTCACATGTTGAAATAGGTCACAATATTCAAGAGAACTAAAAGATTCGTTTAGAGAAGCTATTATGGCTTACCATATACATCAGGGTTGTGCACAACTAAGATGTTGCAGAATTAGAGTGAGTGACTTCGCTTAGGTCCCCATTCCTTAATTGGTTGAGAATTTGAGGCAGAGTTACTCAGTCGACTGCCTGGTTCATCTTAAATATTCATAACTTGTATATGGCAGGCGATTGTAGTGGTACCAAGGAGGATCATGATATAAAGTATCCCCGCCAGTTATTAGAGCACTTTCGTTTGTATGTATGCGCACATAGCGATACGATACGTAGGAGTGTTAACTTCAAGAGAAAACAGGAAACATGGGAACATTTACAAAGAGTACATTGTCGAACATACTAGGAGTACGGTATCGATCATACAAGGGATACATCGTCGTATAACAGACGTTTCTTTCATTTGACCAAAACTTTGTTCAGTAAAGAGTCCGTTACTATCTTTCGTCATGAGTTGGCGTGGTCCTCACCATACTGAGTTCATATGTTTCTATCGCCTCGATCGGCAAGTTCTCGAAACTTTCGTCATTCGTATCGAAAGTCCGACCTAAACCTCAGTTTTATCTTTCGTATTCTAAACCCCCGAAGTACTCGTGCGAAGAGTACTTTGTCCTCCAAAGCCTTATCGTCAGATGTCCGCAGACCGTCACGAAATACCACTCGTCCAGTAGACCAAGTTCGAGCACAGAGGCTATGGACGACTACAGCCCACCTATCACTATTCAGTGTATACGCGAGGGTGGTATATGATTATGATTACGCAGATTTAGTATGTGTGTTTCCGCTCTATCTCCTGTTCCTTGTTTGGTTGTGGACCTGGGGCAGAGTCGCACATCCGACCGTCTTACTACCCTTGATTATATACGACTTGTATACACGAGGTAATGATAGATGGACCAAGTACGGATCCTATCAGGAACACCAGGGCAAAGTTGCCAGGTCTACGAGTAGGTATTCTGCCAATCCGAGGAGAGCAACCCTAGTAGCACGGCTAAGAAAGCTAATTTCGGGACGAAATTCCATCTAACGGGGGGATGATGTGACAACCCAGAAATTTTTTGGTTTTAGACCCATTTTGCTATCTTTTGGCATTGTTTGGAGTCTATTTGGGTGTTCTAAGCATTGTACATTCAAGGATCGAGTGTTAGGAAGTGTTTGCTTGAGTTATAAGTATAAAAATCAAGCTATAAACCCTTCATGTGGAGTTTTCGGCCACCACATATGAGTTTTCGGTCAAAACTCATGTGGACCGAAAACTCATCCCATAAGCATGAGTATTCCTCATTTTATTCATTATTCTAAATTCCAAGTCAAGAAAACTTTCATTCTCTCTCAAGTATCATAAGATCTTCTTGCAAATTCTCGAAAATGTAACTGTTTCTTTCCCCTTGATTTGTTATTAGATCTTCCTAACTAGTAACACCCTTCGATTTCATCCATTAACTTCATCTTTTGGGTTTGATCTTCAAGAACACCAAGAACACCAAGAACACATACTAGTGTTTTGGTCCAAAAATCAACTCTACTAGCCTATAAATCGTAAGTATTGCTTCCCTATATTTGTTATCTAGTTGAAATTCTTGATTTAGGGCCTTGAAATCATCATTTATCCAAGAACAAAAGGTGTTTTCGGTCTAGTACATCTCCTTAGACCGAAAACCCTTATGAAGGGTGCAATATGACTTTAAACCTTTCCTAAAGCTTAGTCATGAATCTAGAACACTTCATTGATTGTTGAAAGCCCTTGGAAATCACCTTATGCATCAAAGACCATGGGTTTTCGGTCAAAACCATTTGGACCGAAAACCATATGGACCGAAAACCATATGGACCGAAAACTCCAAGAAACATACCACATGGACCGAAAACTCCCTTAAGTGGCTTTACAATCCTCTTATGCAATCCTAAGTGATTATAACACTACCATTTAAGGATTTCTTAGTCCTTAAAGTGTTATTATTTACCTGATTAGTTGAATAAACACTAATTGGATACATATATGTGTCATTATATGTTAAATAGGATCCGTGTGTGTTCAAGTCTTCATTTGACACTTAGCATCCTATACCATCCGTTCATCCAAACCACTCACTACAGGTGAGTTCATACCCCGTAATGAATCTTTTAACTGTTTTAAATGTTTTAAGGGGGGGAATACAAGTTGAACACAATGATAATTGTGTAAATGTTTGTTATAAACATCTTTCAAAATGTTACTTATGTCATTTATAAGTTGTCAAAACATTTCAAAAACTCTTTTAAAGTTATGTTACTTTATAGTTATACAAAACTCTGTTTTTAAAGTACAAGCATAACTTAGTAGATAAATGAGTCTTTTCAATAACAATCCAAGTAGAACATTAGTAAACTATAATAGGTATAGTTTAGGAGAATGCTATTCATTACTTCTAGTACAATGAAGCACACAAAGAGTCAGTTCATACATGAGTCAAACACACAGTGAAGAGAAACAAACAATACCATACAGAGAGAACACACAATTATGAGAAACAAACAGAACGTACAATATACAGTACAAAACAAACAACTTAGGTTGCTATAGCATGAGAACACACACAAGATCTAATTATACCAATTGATCACTAACTCATTGTTTTAAACAAAAGGTGATAGTTATATTAGGTATACATGATCATATAGCAAATGTGAATTACACGGCTTTCAAGAATTTGCAGAGGTCGCGTTTGGTTCCCTTAATCTCTACATAGGGAGAACGTATAGTAGGGGTTCTAGCCTTCACATTATGACCATAATAAAACAAACATGTTTCTAGGTCATTAGTACATCCGCATGTCATTATAAACGACAACTGTGTACTTACATTTCCCATTTCTTTCATAAAGTGACAGTATCACTTGGAAGTCAAACTCAAACTATTTTCGAGTTAAGATAGTTATAAACTAGGGAAAACATACATTTTTACAAACGACAAACAGAACGGTCGAGTCTAGCACATATCGGTAGATGCCTTGGTAGAAGGCTACGTTTAACAGAAGATGCCTTGGTAGAAGGCTACGTTTAAAAGAAAGGACCATAATGCTAGTCTTATGATTCCTTAATGTATACATCATAGGATATATATATATACCAATAGGGTCCGACAGGTAATAGGATGTGTGCTCTCCGCTTCATTTCCTGTTCCTTGTTTGATTGTGGGCTTGGAACGAATTCGCCCAATCTATTTTCTATCCGATTCTATATATATGTATGCTTAGTATACATTAAGTCATCATAAGGGTACCAAGTATGGGTCAGGTTATAGGACACAGAGTCAAAGCACAATTTTTCTAGTACAAAACATACTTTCCAAAATCAGTACTTTTGGTTTTCAAAACTAGAAACTTCCCAGTAAAGGGTTTAATCCATTTTATTAAACCAGTACAATTTAAAGGACCTTAGGTGAGTAACTCTATAATACCTTAGTTTATACACCATGTTTATATATAAAACTAATACCCAATAGGTAGTTGGATGTGTGCTTTCCGCCTTACTCCCTGTTCCTCGTTTGGTTGTGGGATTAGGGCAGATTCACTCAATTAACTTTCTCTCCGATATTCGATTATATATAGCAGTATAAACTAAGCTATTATAAAAGTAGTCACTGTGGTCTCCATTTTACTATAAGAAATATAGGTTTTCTTAAAGAATTTTTCATTAGATATAAAGGAACCATTACAATTAACTCCATGAGTAACAAGTGACTACACTAGGGTTATATAGGACGATGATCTAACAACCAATGGGATGTGTGCTATCCGCCTTAATTTCTGTTCCTCGTTTGGTTGTGAGCTTGGGGCAGATGCGCACAATCGATTGTTTGTTTACTCTGAGTCTTATATAACTTGTACCCACTTAGTACCCATAGAAAGGGTTGTAGTGACATTTTACTTAAACTTCCATCAAAGTAGGAAATATAGGATTTTCTAGAGGAACAGACGAACTTTTCAAAACAGAACTTACAACTTACAACATTTTACAACTACATGTTTCAACTACACTTTCAACACCATTTTACATCTACATTTTCAACAACACTTTACAACTTACTCACATCACTAAACTCTTATGAACTGACCAGCTTAATTGCTGATCAACTCTTTCAAATAACTTGTATTCTCAGGAGACTATTAGACAGGTGCTCGTGCTGGGGATTCAGAAGATGAAGCATTATAGCTTCAAGTCTTGTTTTGTTATTTGTGTATGAATTCTATGTTTTGTGAACACACACATTGTAAACACTTTCTTTCAAAATGAAATGGTTGTTCATTACTTGCTTACCATATACATATCTCGTGATACTAAACATGACGTCCTTCACCCCTGAACGATTCCGCCGTTCCGGTTTTGGGGTGTGACACCTATCATATGAACAAGGAGGAGGTCACTCCTAGCAAGCTTCAAGGCCTTTTGAGGACTGTTGAAAGTAGTCTCAAAGGTAAATCTGTTGTTACTACTCCAACTGTTGCTTCCCCTGTCTTGGCAATTGGACATGGGAAAGGGAAGAAGAGGAAGGCTCCCTCTAAGAGCCGTAAGGGAAAGTCTCTTGATGGATCCTCTTCTAGTGGGACCAAAGCTGGTTCTGCTAATCCCTCTACCAACCCGAAAGAAGCAGAGTGTTTCTATTGTCATGATAAAGGGCACTGGAAGCGAAGATGCCCCTAAATACTTACAAGATGTCAAGGATGGGAAGGTTAAACCCACTCATGTAGGTATTTATACTATTCTATCTAATAACTCATCACATTCTTGTTCTTGGGTCCTTGATACAGGTTGTGGAATTCACATTTGTTCTGATTTGCAGGGACTAAAAAGAAGTAAGGATGTGGAGCACGGGAAGATGAACTTGATCATGGGGAATAGGAAAATGTCGCATGTCACCAAGATTTTAGTTTATTCTTATTGATTAGTAGTGGGTTAGAATTAGATTTGAATAATTGTTGCTACTAGTCTGACATGGCGAGAAATATTATTTCCTTTCATGGTTTGTACAAACAATGTTTTAGTTTTTCATTTGATAATGAAATTGGTGCTATTAATGCTTTTTATAATGGTGTTTTTTATTTTAAAGCATTGCCTTGTAATGGTGTTTATGAAACTGTGATGGTTGTAGACAACTTAGGAAATAATGTGTTGCACATTGATTCTTCCAACAGTTTGGATAAGGCATGCTTGTGGCATTGTCGTCTTGGACATATCAGCAAGAAGCGCATAGGCCAACTCCAAAAGGCTGGAGTCTTGGAGTCATTAGACTTAAGGTCGGATGACACTTGCGAATCTTGTTTGCTTGGAAAGATAACCAAGTCACCCTTCGCTGGTACTTGTGAAAGGGGTAAAGGTTTGTCGGATCTCATACACACCGATGTATGTGGACCTTTCAAAACCGCCACAAGGGATACTAACCGCTTCTATGTGACTTTTACTAATGATTACAACAGATATGGCTATATCTACATAATCAAGCATAAGTCAGAAACCTTTGAAAAATTCAAAGTGTTTAAAAAAGAAGTGGAGAATCAGCTGGGCAGGAAGATAAAGATGTTCCGATCCGATCGAGGTGGTGAGTATCTTAGTATCGAGTTCCTAGACTATCTTAAGGAATGTGGAATTGTTTCACAATTGACGCCACCTAGAACACCACAGCTTAATGGTGTGGCTGAGAGGCGCAATCGAACCTTGTTCGACATGGTTCGTTCCATGATGAGTCGAGCTTCGTTACCTATCTCATTCTGGGGGTATGCCTTAGAGATTGCCGCCCATATCCTTAATCTAGTCCCAACTAAGAAGGTTGCCAAAACACCTCACGAGATGTGGATAGGGAAGGTTCCCTCGTTAGCACACATCAAGGTTTGAGGTTGCGAGGCTTTCGTGAGACGCGATACTCACGACAAGCTCGAACCTCGTAGTGAGCGGTGTATTTTCATCGGCTACCCACATAAATCCTTTGGATATCTCTTCTATAGACCGAGTGACAATGTTTTCTTCGTTTCAAGGAGATGAGTCTTTCGCGAGAGAGAACTCATAGGCCAAGTGGACAGTGGGAGGCAAATTGACCTTGAAGAGCTTCAAAAGTCAAGCGATGAAGGAACCTCAAACACTAGCGATCAACCTGAGGAGGAAACTCCTAATGAACCAGTTGACGAGTCCGTACCTCTGAGGCGCTCCAGTAGAGTTAGTGTTCCACCTGTGTTATATGGTTTCCATATAGCAGCTGAGGTTGATACATTTATCAGTGATAGCACACTGGTAAATTTGGATGAACCTAACAATTACAAGGAAGCCATGGCAGGCCCCGAGTCTGCAAAGTGGAAAGCGGCTATGGACAGCGAGATTCAGTCCATGTATGACAATCAAGTTTGGAACTTGGTTGACAATGTACCGGGTCACAGTCGGGTGCAAATGGATCTTCAAGAAGAAGACCGACGTGGATGGGAAAGTACACACATATAAGGCGCGACTGGTTGCGAAGGGCTTGACTCAAACTCATGGAGTTGACTATGATGAGACCTTCTCAGTAGTAGCGAAGATTAAATCTATTAGGGTTGTGTTAGCCATAGTTGTATTTCATGACTATGAAATATGGCAAATGGATGTCAAAACCGCTTTCCTTAATGGGAAGTTGGCTGAAGATGTTTACATGAGTCAGCCAGAGGGTTTTGTCAATGCAAAGTACCCTAATAGAGTGTGTAAGCTTGAGAAATCCATTTATGGATTGAAACAAGCATCTCGCAGATGGAATCTTTTTTTCGATGAGAAAGTCAAAGAGTTTGGATTTTCAAGAAGCGAGGATGAGTCCTGTGTGTATGTCAAGGCTAGTGGGAGTACAGTTATCTTTCTGGTGTTGTATGTGGATGACATACTACTCATAGGAAATGACATTCCAACCTTGTAGGAGGTTAAGTCTTGGCTTGGGAAGTGTTTCGCTATGAAGGACCTTGGAGAAGATGCTTACATCCTAGGGATAAGGATATTGAGAAACAAGAATAAAAGACTAATTGGACTTAGTCAAAGTACCTACTTGGACAAGGTGTTGAAACGATTCACCATGTAGAATTCCAAGAAAGGTTACTTACCCATCCAAGGCAATAACAAATTGAGTAAGACTCAGAGTCCGAGTACAGAGGCTGAAATAGCTGAGATGAGTCGAGTACCATATGGTTCCACAGTTGGCTCGATCATGTATGCTATGACTTGTACTCGCCATGATGTGGCATTTGCTTTGAGCATGGTCACCAGATATCAAGGGAATCCTGGTAAAGCTCACTGGACTGCGTTAAAGAATATTCTTAAGTACCTACGCAGGACTAAGGATTGGGTCCTTACTCTTGGTGGGAGTGATGACTTAAGAGTCACAGGGTATAGTGACGCTAGGTTTCAGACCGACAGAGATAATTTACGCTCTCAATCGGGCTGGGTTTTTACCCTGAATGGAAGAGCAATAACTTGGAAAAGTTCCAATCAGGAGACTGTAGCTGATTCAACGTGCAAATCAGAGTACATAGCAGCAAGCGAAGCGTCGAAGGGAGCGATATGGCTGAAAAATTTCATTGGAGACCTTAAAGTTGTACCAGCTATAAAGGAGCCTATGGAGATTTTCTGTGACAATGTGGGTGTTGTTGCCTTAACCAAGGAACCAAGGGATCATGGCAGATCCAGGCACATCGACTGGAAATATCACTTCATAAGACATCGGGTGGAAGAAGGACTCCTCATGGTAAAGAGGGTATCATCAGATGAGAACCCAACAGATCCCCTCACGAAGGGACTGAGTAGAGTTAAGCATTTGCACCATGCGAGGAGCATTGGGCTGAAGGATGATATTAGTTTTAATGATTAGATACCTATTTTGAAACTTGTAATAGATAAAATGTAATTGACATTTGATGATTAAATAAAAGGGGTTTTATTTATGAGTAAAGTTACTATCTTGTGTCAATTGTTTACTATTGTTTCATTTTGCATATTTTGACTTCCAGAATAATTATATTATTCAAACTGTCCACAGTCGATCATACTTTGGAAGTTGGTACTGAGGCAAGACTGTCATGTATTTGGCTTGTAGATTGTCTGAAGTGTTTTAGACATAGCAAGAGATTGCTACAACATTCATGAATGCTCATAAGGTCTGAGTATTGGATTAAACCCATGCTTAATTGAATCACTTCATGGAATTTATCACGAGTGATCGTGAGACGATAATATAATATACGTCTTGAAAACAAGATATATGATTTGTTGACTATGAGTTGGTTGTACATTGATAGTGCGAAAACGCATCAGTAACTTGATGTTATAAAACGCACTGTTGTGTATGATTTAACAAATAGTTAGTACAAGCATATAATGTCGAAGTGTATCTGTTCCTTTTAATTCATGGAGGATTAAAAGCAATATCTTGGGCCCCACGATGATTTTGTTTTGACTTATGTGTCGGGCCCGGTCGGGACTAAATTGATGTGTTCAATTAAGTTCTCTGTCAAACAAATCGGAAATCGGGAAACAAACTGCTGGACAATAAATACGAAATTGTTCCATGTATTTTTCCGGCTGATATCTTGAAGAACAGAGGATTATATGATCCCTTATCTAAAGGACGCGTCACTGACGGGGTCAGTGTTCGACGGTGGTTTTTAAGAGCTATGATTGCTAGTCGGTTGTTTAAGTCGTACTTGCAATTATAGTTATTAGAATTATCCAAGTGGGAGACTATTGGATTAGGTGTCTAAGCCCATAACTATAATTGGTATGTACTTGACCCGAGAGTAGCATGGTCCTTTTGGGTTGCCTTCACCAATGCAATTTGATAGGATGGACTTTTGAGAATAAGGTTATTTGTGATTTGTTAATATATTACAAGTATTATACCTTATTGTGAAATCATATTATTTAATTAGTATTGATCAAGAATTAATTTGGAATTAATTTAGTGATCAAAAGAGACTAATTAAATATACGGGGACTGATTTGGTAAATCAATGATTCTTATAGTGTGGGCCAATGATCCATGGTTAATTACGATGGGCTAAACCAACATGGATAGTCTATGGAGGTTTAACCCATGGAGCCTAAGTAATATGAAGGGTCATGGTGCATTAGGGTTTGCATGGATGTAACCCTAGCACTTGTCACACTATAAAAGGAACTCCCTAGAGCTAAAATCGGTTGCCAATACATTCTTGGAGAGTGTGAACTGATTTTGTGTTAAGTAACTTATTCTCTCAAGCCTCCTTTTGCACTTGGTGTTTGTGACACATTAGAGGCATCACATTTGAGGCGCTAAAGCTTTTGAAGGACAAGAACTACAAGTCCTACTAAGAGGTAAGTTATCTAACTAGTTATATTGTTCAATTGTCAAATTGTATGCTAGTTAGGATGTATGCTTTGGAAAATCAAATTGCATGTATAATTAGAGAAAACATAGATCCAAATCATCTAGGGTTGCATGTGCACCATAAGGTTGTTAGAGTGCTCAAAACTCTTCACTTTCTTCATCAAAAATATAAAACTCTTCAAGAGTTAATCAATTTCATTAAGGGGATTGAATTCAGAATAAAGCTTCCTGTCTGAAGAATCTGTAGTGACAATGGCACCAAATTCACTAATGCTCTATTGAAAAACTTTCTAGTTGCCAAAGGCATTGAATACAACCTCTCTGCTTCTTATACCCCATAGTAGAATATTTTCGTTGAACAAAGAAACAGAACACTCGTTGAATCTTCCAGATCCATGTTGAACTTTGTCAATCTTCCTCTGTATTTTTGGGTTGATGTTGTGGCTACTGCTTGTTTTGTTCAGAACCCAAGAATAAACAAAAAAAACATCTCAAATACACTCCTTATCAACCTCTAAACGGTAAGAAACCTAATGTTAAATTCTTTCATATTTTTGGTTGTAGGTGTTTCATAAAAAAAACAAAGATCATCTGAGCAAATTTCAATTGAAGTGTGATGAGGCCATCTTCCTCGGTTATTACACCAGAAGAGTTGCATATAGGGTTCTGAATAGAATAAATCATTTAATTGAAGAAAGTTTTGATGACTTGTTTGCTCGAAATTCCTCACAGAATCATGTCACTACCAATATTATGGACAGTGACACTCCCTCCTCAGAGAAACTTGTTCAAAAAATTATCATCAACATTGACTTTGATTCTCTGTTCGGACAGCCATAAGTAGCTCTTGATGCCAATGTTTTGCGCCCCTCCGAAGCTCTGGTATCTACAAATTCTGTTGGACCTATTAGAACTGCATCTTCAACCAGTAAAGATTCCTCCTCTCCGGTTGAAGGGGATGTAACGCCCGCAAATTAGGGCTAGAAGATTTGAGTAATTATAATAAATAATTATTCATTTTATTGAATAATTTAATCCGCGAATAGGCTAATTGTTATTCATGCACGTTATAGGCTATAAAGACGTGTTATCACTAAGCGATAGGAATAACGTTTTCGATAATAAGATTAATTTAAGATAAATGATGTGCACATATTATACCTATCTAGCTTTAAATTTATAAACCTAACTGTAAGGTCCTTGATGGAAGGATCTATACCAATGATCAATCAAGCAAATGAAAATAAAGAAGAAAATGAGTAGAAGATTGAATGAACTTGAGCTTGCATACGATTAACACATGAAACCGTCTCATACAACTCAATGGACCGAAAACTGTAATGAACAACTGTGGATCAACCACCTACTGACAACCTAACAAGACTATATATACCCAACTGGACCGAAAACAGGTTTCGGTCAGGCAGACCGAAAATTTGTTTTCGGTCACTTCCCAACCGAAAGCTTGCCTAGACCAAAAACGTCAAACACGCACAATAGACTCCAAAATACATTGTCAAATGCCCTAACTCATCTATACATTTTTGCCTAGCCCAAACCATATATATTGGCCCTTCAATCTCCCCCTT
This sequence comes from Lactuca virosa, assembly GCF_052849685.1. Classification (NCBI taxonomy): domain Eukaryota; kingdom Viridiplantae; phylum Streptophyta; class Magnoliopsida; order Asterales; family Asteraceae; genus Lactuca; species Lactuca virosa. The sequence continues at coordinate 192,016,266 of NC_136431.1, forward strand.
GGTTTGGTGCTAGCTTGGACTCAGTCTTTATCAATCACCAGCACGTCTGACTTTCCCATGGCTCCATTCCACATCTCCTTTTGAATAATATCAGCAACCATGGCAGTGTACTCCTTAGCAGCAGACTCAAAAAGGTCTTTAACCACCTTGATCTGATGATGAGAAAGTTGATGTATATCCCACTTTCCAAACTGTAGCAGATCCCTCTTGTCATACAAACGAATACATCCATGTTCAAGTTTGATGACAGCGAAAGCTGTAGTTTCATCAAACACCCAATATTGCATGGATTTTAGAGATCCATCTGGATGGTTCTGAAGGATAGGAATCTACTTTACTTGATTAGTAGCAGGCCACATCACAGACCGAAGAGGCTGATTGGTTTTGGGATCAATGACACTCGGGTCTATCTTGATGATAGACTCTGCAGTCTTCATTGAGGGAAAGCCCTTTGCAACTTGACCTTCCAAAAATAACTTGAACTGTGTCGCCTTGGGTTCATTTGATGGATTTGCAAAAGGAGCCTTAGACAACTCCGTAAGATCAACCCTGGTCCAAGAGTGGAAGTCGTGAGCATCTTTATACAATTCGGTATTTCCACTCTTCCTTCTCACGATCCACATGTTCAGAGTGTCGTGGAATCCCCATGAGATGATCCCTGACCTATCACCATATACGTCCCTGAAGCGATTTTCTCTAAGATCCGTAAAGGTGATGTTTGGTTGACCCCCGGAAGCATTCTAATCCGAGCTCCTCTTGAACAAAAATTGACCCTTCTCAGCAGACTTGGCTAGTTTAGCACGTTTTAACGCCACGACATTTGGAGCCTGCGCTGGTTCTTTGTCAAAACGATCGACAATCGTGGTGGTTCGTGTAGGAGGTGGAACTACGGGAGCGTCTTGATTGGGAAGATAGACCCTTGGCTCATCGACAGATGATTTGAATTTGTCACCAAGTTCTTCTTCTAGCTTCTTCTTCAAATCATAATAGCTGGCGGTCAACAAACCAAAATGCGTCTGAAGATGGGTGATCTGCTTTGTCTTCAGAGCTTTATCTTCAAGAAGATCAGCAACTTGAATATTGAGCTTGGCGTTCTCAGTTTGAAGGTCCGCAACCTTGATATCAAGCTTGATATTTTTCTGGTTCAGCACACCAATCTCCTTTCTCAGCTCAGGCACTAAGGCATCATCATCTCCAGATATACCTTCCTCAAAGGATATTCCTTTTCCGTGTGAGGAGTGAGTTGGACTTAATCGTTGGGCTAAATTTATCGCTAGTCTCTCAGAGACAGCATCATGATAAGGCCTTGGAGGAGACGATCTCAGGCCAGCAGACGAACCACCAGCTTCATGGATAGAGCTGGGACTCTTTTGAATGGGCACAGATGAGGAAGAAGCAAATGTTGTAGATGGAGGAGTCTCTATGGTTTGAGTTTGATCAGGAAAAATTACTCTTACCCTTGGATCAATTCTGTGTCTCTTTATCGGGGGTTGGGAGGTCAGGACTGTCTGGGGATCACTTGTAACTGGCTCGGATGTAGGAACCACATTATCAAGGGGAGGAATCCCTGATGATGTATCCATTTGAGTTGAAGAATTTGCCACTTGAACGGTAACCGGAGGCTCAACTTCTCGATCCTCAGCTTTCTCCCTTAACTCCGGTGTTGAATTGGCACCATCATCGATATCTTTGAGGAAGTCATCAAGGTCTTCATTTGACAATGGGTGCTCAAGTCCAGTAAAATGCATCGAAACATCATCTCTGTCGTAACCGGACAGATCAAGATTCTCATACTCATCCTCTCCTTCTCCTTCGGTCTCAGTAAATTCTTCTGTTGTACCCTCGCTAAAATCACTATGAACTGTCACATTTGTTAGGTCATGCTCCTCAGTAACAATGGTGGACGGAGCAACATCTTCAATCTCATGGTCTGAAACGGTGATAACATCGTTATTCACATTTGCATGTTCTGACGATGCTTGATCAGTTGACATTTGTTCAGACGACCCATGGGATTCTGAAGAGTCTGACAGCTCAGTAAACTTTCCAAATTTCATGAGAGGGTACTTCCCTTGGAACATGATTTTCCCTTTACGGTTCTGTTTGATTAGGCTCACAGTGTTTGGTCCGAAGGCTTTCATGTCAAGAATCTCTCCTGTCTTGACCAAGTCAGGAAATAGGCTGTTGATGAAGATCTGTATAAATATTGGATAGAGCAGGAATTGATCCTTTGACTTCTTGTTGAGATTTGTAACCATTTCCTCCAGGATGAACTTAGAAAAATTGAAGTCAATCCCTACAGCTAATGCGACTACTGCCTGAGTATTTCTCGAGGATATTTCGTCTGAACCACCATTTCGTCCAGATATGCAGTTCACGAACACGTGAGCTAGAAACCTCCAGTAAGGAGGTAACAGCTTCTTTAGGGTTGGTGGAAAGACTCCTTCGTATCCCATCTTCTCGAGATACTCATAAAAAATTCTCAGATCGATATCAGTCGGGTAAGCAGCTTTGTCATCAATCTTCAAGATATCTCTGATGAATTGCTCAGAGATAACAATTTTGCATCCCCTGACAGAAGCTTCAATTGTCACTGATCCATTGTCTCCATTATTGACACTTGCAGATCTCCAAAATTCGTTGATCAGGTTCAGATAAACAATGGGGTTCCAAGTAAGTGCGGTTGAAATGCAGCATTCCCTTAGCCTGTACATCATCGATTTGAACTCGTTATGTACTACTGGAGGATCGTCAAGAAGGATGGACACATTGTGACTGTCTGCAATTTTTAGACTTGCCATTTTACCTGCACAAAACTGGCTAGGTGAGAAAACATTTGATAATAACAAATTAAAAATTATTTTCTCAATTAATTCCATTTATTTTGGCCATTTAAAATAAATTTCATTTGTCAAAAATTTGGTTCTCGGTCAAGACAGTTAGACCGAAAACCCTAGGACCGAACACAATGTAGACCGAAAGCCATATGGGACCGAATACAGCTCAACCGAAAGCCGTCTAAGCCGGCTTGACCGAAAACGGCTCGGCTTGACCGAAAGCCGGTTAGCCGGTGAACCGAAAACGGCTCGACCGACCGAAAGCTCCGACAGTCCCCTTTTTCACGATTTAGCCTTGATTTCTTGGTCGATTCATGGCAATAAACACATAGGCATGGTCGGAATCTTCATACCTGTAAGATTATGGGGTTGATTGAATGAAAAATCACAAAAAAATTTCGAGATATGAGAGGATTTTGGAGAGTTTTCGGTTGAGGATAGTTGAAATGAGAGAAGAACTGATTTCGGGGTTCCTTTTCTTTTATATATCCGGCCCAAACCCGGTTCTTCACCCATGGGCTGATCCCGATTTCAATTAGCATTAAGCCCAATACTGAAAATTTTTAAAAATAAATCATTTTGAGGATTAACTTTAAAAGAAAAAATAAAAATGAAAATAAAATAAAACTAATTTTCTAAAAGACTAACTTTTATCAAACCTAAAAATAAAAAGTAAAAAATAAACATAAGACTAAAATTAAAATAGAATAAAACTAAAATTTATATTCGACCTATATTTCGCCTTAACTGAGATTGATAATCTTTTGTGATATGGGATCAAAGTTATTAGACAACCATTTTCCATTTGCCAGTACTTCTCCTTTCATGAATAGATCTGGTCGATCGCCGATATTGTGATCCACTTAAGCACAAAAAATTGTGACAAATTTTAGGAATGCTATCAGTGACAGGACAGATTTATCCTAAGTTACTAGATAAAAATACCTAAGGACCATTTATCTGACGACGACCAAGGATATTGTTGTCCACCTAAATTGAGCAGCGAGATCTACAGACAATCTAGAAATGTTCAATTTTAGATGTACTAGAACATGTTTCCCGCTTCCTGACATACCCCAATAATCAAGAACTTCCGAGATACTCCTTACTTTAGGTGACCAGACTATTATTAATAGGGAGGATAGATTTAGAATGCATATGATGTACACTCAGGTCGGATCTTTCAATCACACAGAGAGTGAAACATATGACTGACTGGAATTTCAGAGGGATTGAGAAGTAGAAGGTTGCATATGTTGTGTACCAGGTCGGATTGTTAATCACGCAAAGGAGACAGCATATGGCTAACAGATAGGAAGAATTGCATAGGTAGAGGATGCAGAGAGACAGAGTTGCATATGTTGCAATCCAGGTCGGATCTTTCGATCACACAGAGGAGGCCACATATGACTAACAGTAAGAAAGAAAGAAAATAACTTTCTACAGACCTAATTTATCGGAATTCCCCAGTCGCCCCGTCAATATCGGAATTAATTACATAATTCGTACATCGAGGAAAAGTTAAACCACAGTTCTAGATACGGGTTCTTTAATGTAACTGGTGGATTCTCATGTATATCTCCCCGCTCAACCTATCCAAGCGTCATATTGTCAGGCTAAACGGAACTATCTAGGTCAAGATTTATCAAGTCTCTAGATTCCTTAAGTTCATCTGCACCTAGTCAAGACCATTAAATTTTTCGTGCCTACCAGCGCATCGAACACAGAGCCTAGACAATTCAGTTTTGGTACCTTACACAGATTCAGATTGCCTGTTATTACTTGTTGATATCACTTCCCTTAACATCACTTCTCAGTAATATTTTTGATTTTTCTGTTTTTCTAATGTTTTTTGATTTTTTGATTTTCTATTGTTTTTGGATTTTTAATTTTCTAATTTTTGTTTGGTTTTTGTTTATTTCTCCCCCTAAATTTGTGCATGGGTGAGAATGAAATTAAAATGCGCAAATTTAAACTAACCTAAACAAAAATTAATCCTCAAAGCGAATCATTTTCAAAAAGTTTACCAGCACATCGAATTGAGCTTTGTTAAACGGCTTGGTGAATAGATCCGCCACATTATTAGCAGTGGGAACCTGTTCTAGCCGAATGAGCGAGTGCTCATAACAATCTCTGATAAAATGAACTTTGATGTCGATGTGCTTGGTTTTTGAGTGCTGGACCGGATTTTTAGCAATTTGGATTGCAGCCTCATTATCACAGAAGATAGGGGTTTCTTGAAAATTCAAACCGTAGTCCAACAGCTGATGTTGGATCCATATGGCTTGAGAACAACAGGCAGACGCAGCTATGTATTCTGCTTCTGCTGTTGAGGTCGAGACAATATTCTGCTTCTTGCACTGCCAGGACACCAGCCTATCTCCTAGAAATTGACATCCGCCTGAAGTCGATTTCCTGTCAAGCTCGCAGCCTCCGTAATTGCTGTCTGCAAAAGCATAAAGATCAAATTCGGAATTTTTCGGATACCAAAAACCCTGTTTTGGGCTGCCTTTGAGGTACCGAAAAATCCTTTTAACAGCAATAAGATGAGACAGTTTAGGATTAGCCTGGTAGCGCGCGCATTGACAGACCGCAAACATAATGTCTGGGCCACTTGCAGTCAGATACATCAGCGATCCGATCATCGATCTGTAGTACGTTTGATCTACGGATTCGCCTTCAAGATCAGGAGTCAGCAGTGCTCTCTCCGCCATGGGTGTTAAGGCAGGTTTAGCGTCTCTGAACCCGAACTTCTCGAGCATATCGTCCACATATTTGGCTTGATGAATCAGGATTCCGGCTGAAGATTGTTTGACCTGAAGCCCCAAAAACGTGGTCATTTCCCCCAACGAACTCACCTCGAACCGCTTTTTCATGACGTCCTCGAACTCCTTGCATAGCTGATGACTCGTCGATCCGAAAATGATATCGTCCACATATATTTGGACAAGAATTTGATCTAGACCGACATGCTTGATAAATAGGGTCTGATCGATAGTGTCGCGGGAATAGCCATGATCGAGCAAGTGCTGTGTTAGGGTAGCATACCAGGCTCTAGGAGCTTGATGCAGCCCATACAAAGCCTTGTCTAACTTGTAGACATGGTTGGGAAGTTTTGAGTTAACAAACCCAGGAGGTTGGTCAACATAAATCTCTTCCTTCACCTTGCCGTACAAGAAAGCCGTCTTGACGTCCATTTGGTAGACGGTGAAGTTCATGTAGGAAGCATAGGCGAGGAAGATACGAATAGCCTCCAAGCGCGCCACCGGAGCATAGACTTCTGTATAATCAAGACCCTCAATTTTCCTCAACCCACGGACCACCAATATCGCCTTATTACGGACAATGACACCCGAATCGTCTTGCCTGTTCCGAAACACCCATCTAGTGTCGAGAGATTTCTTGCCTTTAGGCAGCTCCACCAACTTCCAAACCCCGAGCTTTTCGAATTGATTGAGCTCGTCATGCATGGCATCCACCCAGCTGGGCTCATTCAAAGCCATTTCGACGTTCTTGGGCTCTATTTGAGAAATGAAGCAAAAATAGAGACATATGTTGACGTCTCCACTCTGGCTTCTCGTTCGAACTCCGTCGCCCAGCTGGCCAATGACGTTTTCTATCGGATGATCGCGCTGTATGCGAGAGGGGATTGCGTGACTGATGTCATCGATTGAAACGGGAAGATTATGGATATTAATAGCTCCGTCATGTGCTGAAGAATCCACTGTAGATGTACCAGCTTCGTTTGGTGGATTTGCTACAAACTCATCAGCGATTCGTTCGGGAAAGAGAAGTTCCATCAAATTTTGAGTGACAACGGAAGTATCTTGGTTCATGAACTCTCTTTCGACCGGAGTTAGAGGAGTAGCATCAGCATCTGGAGCATGTTGTTGTGTTGATGATTCAGGAGAAGCGATTGGAACAGTAGACACCACCGGAGGATGAGTAGAAACCAATGGTGGTCTGTAGACAACCTCTTCATCTTCGTCTTCAATGATAGTCTTCGAGCCAGAGGTAGACCCAACTTGGTTATCGGTCGACACACTAAAAGATTTGAATAGTGATGTGTAGTCAAATAGCCAATCAGGACCCACCCTAGAGTCAGTCTCATTCTCTTCAAGCCAGCGAACATCGAAAGACTCCACGATTTGCTTCGTTTTATTGTTGTATACCCAGTAAGCAGTACGAGCAGCGTATCCGACAAAGTAGCAATCATCAGCTTTTGCATTGAACTTTGGGTTGGATTCCAAGTGGAGAAGGGTGCAAGGACAGCCAAATACTCTAAAATGGCTGACAGACGGCTTGTGTCCATAGAGAATCCCGTACGGTGTTTTCATCTGGGCTTTGTTGATCAGGACACGATTTTGAACGTAACAAGCTGTGTTGATCGCCTCCGCCCAAAAGAAAACTGGAAGTTTAGAATCACAAAGCATCGTCCTTGCGGTGTCTTCTAATGTCTGATTCCTCCGCTCAGCAACACCGTTTTGTTGTGGTGTCCGAACAGAGCTAAATTGACGCACGATTCCTTTCTCAGCGCAAAAATGATCAAGAACAGCGTTCTTGAATTCTGTTCCATTGTTTGTACGAAGCGCTTTCACTCGGTTGTTGGTTTGGTTCTCGATCATCACAATGAACTTCTTGATAAGCTCGGCGATCCCAGCTTTGTTGGACAGAAAGAAGACCCACGTGAAACGAGAGAAGTCATCTATCACAACGAGGCAGTACGAACTTCGGTTAATGCTGAGAACGTTGACCGGACCAAACAATTCCATGTGCAACAATTGGAGCACCTGACTGATGGAGTTGACCTGCTTTGGCAGATGTGGCTTCCGATGATGTTTGCCTTGAGCACAGGAAACACATTTTTCAAAAGTGATGAAATCTCTGACGAGTAGACCACAGACCATTTCGTTCTTAGCAAGCCGGTTCAGGTTCTTTGCATTTGCGTGGCCGAGTCGACGATGCCACAACATTGCGTTTTGTTCTGAGACTTTGGAAAAGAGACAAGTGACTTCATCGGGTACATTGTTGTTCATGTCGATAATATAGGCATTCCCATCCCGCTTTGATTTTACGAGAATCCACTCCTCCGAGATGACAATGCCTGGCTTTAAGATTAGACATTCTTTATCGGTGAAGTGTGTCGAGTAACCCTTGTCACAGATTTGAGAAACGCTTAGCAGACTGTGCTTCAGCTCAGGAGCATAGTTGACATTCTCAAAACTGAGCACTCCGTTGGTCACCGTTCCCTTTTGCGTGATCTTTCCGCTTTTTCCGCCAGCAAAGGAGACATATCCCCCATTAAATGTCTGAATGTCGCGCAGTTGGGAGATATCTCCAGTCATGTGCCGGGAGCAGCCGCTGTCGACATACCACGGTCTGACAACATTCCTCCGCAACTGTCCCTACACGATGAGCAGAATCATTTAGATTTGGGGACCCAGGTCATTACAGTCCTGGGTTGACCCTTAACTTTCACAGATTTCATTTTTGATTTTTCTTTTTCAACAAATACAGAGGAGGATGATGACTGATCAGATTTTAATTTTGGCATCCATTAATATTTAGGTTTTGAAACACCTTCCTTTTGAGTTTGCTTCGAGCCGGTGGATTTTCTACTCGAAGAGTTTGAAGATCCAGACCTACTCTTTGACGAAATCGACTTTGGCTTAGCTTGGGTCGATTTTGGCAAACTGTTTGTGAATTTATTGAAAACCTGTTTGTTCTTTTGAAAACCTGCCATTTTCTTGTTTTGATTTGTTTTCCAGTCATCATCTCGAGAGCGAGTTCTGGAGGATTTTCTAATTAAAGATCGTCCTCTAGACTCATTCTCTCCCCTTTTTGACATGTGATGCACAAACATCCGGTTTAGACAATTTCTGGCAATATGACCAACAGTACCACAGTTGAAACAAATTTGTTTATTATCATTGGAAATGGTACTGCTCTTGTCAGATTTCTTGCGTTTATTAACATTTCTAGCATTTTCACATTTGCAAGAACAAGCACAAGATTGTGTGGCAAACGTAGAAGATGTAGAAGCACTTGAATCAAACTTAGCAACTTTATTAGAAACGACATTATTATTTTCAATCTTATCATTCTGAAACATCACGCCACCAGAAACAAAAACATTAGTTTTAGAGTTCACAACAGACTCATCACAAAACTCAACACCAAATTTTGACACAGAATTATTCGACTCAGACTTTTCAGCTTCTTGCTCCCCCTGAACTACTGACATATCTGCACTTGAGGTAGAAATGTTAGTATCCAAAATTTTATCATTAGACCGTGTTGCTTGTTCAGAAGCTGATTTCCCATAAACCATGTAAGGTTCTCTGTCAATTTCTTCTTGAGATAGAGGAATAGTAGTGTAATTATGATTCAAGGGAGGAGGGACACTCTCAAAACCTAATCCTACTTTTTTCTGGTTTCCACATGTAATGTCCTTCCACTGCATCTGTTCCTCTATCATTTTTGCAACTACTTCACTTGACCCATCGAATTTGTTAAAAATAAATTCAGCATTTTCAAGACGATTTTTCAATGAGTCAAGTTCAGCGGTCACAACAGCAAATTTTCTTTTGAGATGATCATAGTTCTCGCATTTGTTGCTGTAATCCTCTTGCAGTTTCTTAAAGTCCTTTGTTTTATTCTCTAATTGTGTTTTTAAAGGCTTTTGATTTTTCCTAAGTGTGTAACCCTCATACTTAAGGTCCTCGTTCTCTCTCTTGATTAATTCAATTTGCTCACGTAAGAATTTAACAGTTTTCATGCAAGATTGAGAACAACCAAATTCACTGACCTCGGGTTTGGCTGTCTCAGGAGTAGTTTGCACCATGAACGCAAACTGAAGATTCATCATCTCTTCTTTAGGGTCTTTCTCTGCTTCTTCCTTCACAGAATCCTTGACTTGAGCAAGATGCGCATTTTTAGGTCCTGAAATATTCAGAGCCTGAATTTGATCTTCCCAATCAAAGGATTGAGCCACCATAGCCAAGTTAGCAGTCTGATTGCTTGAAGATGATCCTCTGTTGACATTGTTCACCGGCACCATGGTTCACTCAGAATTCTCCCTTCGATCTGGCTTTGGACATTCTCAAGAAAAGTGTCCAGGTTCATGGCAATTATAACACCTCAGCTTTCCTTTGTTGAACCCTACTTTCTTGTCAGAGTTCACACTCCAGTTATTCTTTCCAGTTTTCTTGGAGAATTGTTTTGCCCTAAAAACAGCCATAGCCATTTGCCATGTGATATCCATCTCCTCCACATCCTTTGGATGGATCTGATCTAGGTCAGCAAATGATAATTGTGGGGAAAGTTCTCCGGCCACAAAAGCATTGTAGCAGTTCACCAGACCTGTGGCGAGGGCCAGATTTTCTTCCTTTTCTTTCAAAGATGAAGCTTGAGAATTGATTCCATGAGATTGAATGGGTGCATTTGAGGATGAACCAACAATAGAACCAACTTGTTCAAGAGAGGTCTGAGGTTGAGGAACTTGAATGTGTTGCATTGAAGGGATGACGTATGAGGTGGGCTGATGAGTCACATAGGGTTGAACTTGAGGAACATGAGAAACTGGAGGAGCTTGAGGAGTTGAGAAGCTTGAGAAAGTAGTGTTGTTGGTGGTTTGGATCCCAAGATTTGCTGTGGAGTATGAATTGACATGATTAATCTCCCTTTGCTTATCATCGAGATCACAAGCCTTAATGATCGCCATTGTTTCAGCCAAACTCAAACGGTTCAAATCTTTGGTCTTTTTAATCACTGAGACATTCATATCCCAAGATTTTGGTAGAGAATTCTGCAACTTCTTGTTGATCTCAGATCTTGTAACCATCACACCAGCAGAGCTCATTTCTGTGGTAAGTGTGATAAACCTTTGCAACTGATTTTCAAGTGTTTCTCCCAAGACATGGTTAAACATATTGAACTTCTGTCGCAACATGTCTTGGCGACTCTATTTCATGTCTTCATTGCCTTCATAGACTTCAATCAGTGCTTCCCATAAGGCCTTTGCTGATGTATACTCACGGAAACCTTGAGCAATTTCTGGAGATATTGCCATGGTAAGTGTGGCAAGAGCCTTTTCTTGCTCCTCGACTCTCTCAAAATCATCATCCGTGTAATTTTCAACCTGCTTGTCAGTTATGGTTCCATCTTCCAATGTGATTGTGATGCGGATTGGACCTTTAAGAATGCTTCGCCATATCTTGAAATCCTTCATTTTGATGTACTTCTCGATCCGATATTTCCATTCTGGAAATCCTTCTGCGGATAAAAGTCGTGGAATTCGAGAAGTGGTTCCCATAATCGCATCTAATTCATGGTGAGCCGACATGCTTTGAGATTCCATTTTTGTTTTTGATTTTTGATGTTTTTGTTTTTGTTTTTTTGTTTTTTTTTTAAATTTTTTTTTTAAAAAAAATTAACTTGAAAAACAAACAAAAAGGTCAAGGAAAAAGGTTTTCGGTTGAATTGATAAGGGGGGTTTTCGGTTTCTGAAGATTAAGGAGGTTTTCGGTTTCTGAAGGTTGAGGAGTTTTCGGTTTCTGAAGATTAAGGAGGTTTTCAGTTTCTCAAGGTTGAGGAGTTTTCGGTTTTTGAAGGATAAAGGTTTTCTGTTTATGAAGATCAAGGGTTTTCGATTTAAGGATGTTCAAAAGGTTTTCGGTTTCTGAAGATTCAAAGAAAAATGATTTTCGGTTGAAGAACAGTTTTCGGTTTCTGAAGCTCAAACCGAAAACTCACAAATTTCAATGAAAAACTTGTTTTTCCGATCTGATTTTGATTTCCACACACCGAGAATACCAACTACAGCTTCAAAACACACTAGATCTGACAGAAATCGGTTGAAGATAGGTTTTCAGTTGTTGAAGATTCAAAGAAAATGATTTCGGTTTCTAAAGAACTTGAAAAACAATTTTCGGTTTCTGAAGATTGAACCGAAAACTAATAGTTTTCAATGAAAAACTTAGATTTTCGATCCTAAATTGATTTCCACACACTGAAACTTCAAACACAGCCTTCAAACAAGATAGATCTGGACAGAAAACGATTAAATATATGTTTTCGGTTTATGAAGATCCAACCGAAAGCACAGAGAATTCAATCGAAAAGCTGAATTCCAATTAGATCTCTATTCCACACGATGCAAATTGTGATCTGATCTTTAAAACTCGAGCAAATAGTAAGCTCCTAGACACCGAGAACGTGAAGAACAAAGCTGTGAAAACCGAGAACTGAATAACAAGCTTGATTGACACCGGTTTTGCTCTGATACCAATTGTAAGGTCCTTGATGGAAGGATCTATACCAATGATTAATCAAGCAAATGAAAATAAAGAAGAAAATGAGTAGAAGATTGAATGAACTTGAGCTTGCATACGATTAACACATGAAACTGTCTAATACAACTCAATGGACCGAAAACTGTAATGAACAACTGTGGATCAACCACCTACTGACAACCTGACAAGACTATATATACCCAACTGGACCGAAAACAGGTTTCGGTCAGGCAGACCGAAAACCTGTTTTCGGTCACTTCCCAACCGAAAGATTGCCTAAACCGAAAACATCAAACACACACAATAGACTACAAAATACATTGTCAAATGCCCTAACTCATCTATACATTGTTGCCTAGCCCAAACCATATATATTGGCCATTCACTAACTACTTATCTATTAATGCACATATAGTTAGTGTACCTAGTCATTATATAGTATATTAAATTAAGTTGGGTATCGAGCATGTGTAACAGATTCAATATACTAAAATAATTACTAAAAATTAATCTAAAATCAAACAATAATTAAAAAGTGTTTTTATCTGATTTTGCAAGTTCGTATTAACTTTAAACTAATAAACACTTAATTAAGAACGGGTGTTATCAAGATACTAAAAACACTTTCGTTTAGTCTTAAATCCACTTTTTTCCTATGGTTAGTTCTTACTTATTGATTAATAAAATTGGTTACTACAATAGATATTATTAGCAGTCTTGATCAGATATCTTAATGATTTTATCAATTCATGAACTACTATGCAATGATCATACACAAGAAAACACAGAATTGACTGTTAAGAATTAGTGAGTTATGTAATATTTTATCTAAACACAATTATGATCGAATTATGTTCTCTAACACAGATAAAGTTGTTGTCTTTATTACCTAATCTAAGATTTGGTGAATCCTAGCTCTAGCAATTTAATGTTCATAAACTACTAGGTAATCAAGTTCATGCAATATAAATTAGTCATTCAATTACACTTAACTTTAATATAAGCAATAAAGATTAAAGCTTTATCATGCTAGGTATCAAAAATCAAACACAAGCTTAAATCCAACTTCACATAATCCATAAAATAATAAACTAACTCATAGTTTAGGTTTCATCTAACTAAACAAAAGTCTACTAAATTAGCTACTCATGGCAGAAAGTAAACACACAAAATCATAAGAATTTCACATGATTTAATTAATGCAAACCGAATGCGATGTGTGATATTCAAATCTTTAATCTTCAAACGTTTTCTCCTCCAAAGGTTGTTTGTCGCTCTTCTCTGGCTTCTGATTCTGACTATTACTCTAGAAAATTAGATTCCAACCCCCAAAGTCGAATGTGCAAATGAGTATTTATAGTTTCCTTAAATTGTCCCTCACATCATGAGAATTACTGTCTCACGTCGTGACGTCAGTGTAAATTGTATCTGGCAAGGAAACTTGGCTTCCGCGTATAAATCTTCTAGAATAATCAAGTTCACGTCATCAGCAATAGATCTCACATTGTGACTTATGTCTTTGCACCAACATCGCGAATTTACTTACAAACACGATGTGCTATTCTATGCTACACTGTGGGGGTGTGTCTTTTCTTCGTTCTTCTTTCTTTTAAGCTCCATTAAGCTCCTGAATTAGCTCCAGTCGTTGTAGGTTCCAATATTCGTCAATTTTGGTCCTTTTTCCTCAAGAACGTGCTATTTAGCTGCAAAATGTAATTTAACTCAATAAGTATCAAATATCTTTACAATTAACCAAAATATTACTTAACATGTCTTCAAGTAATGCCTAAATATATGTATAAATTGATGGGTTTTTTAGCATAACAATATGTGTGCATGCAACCCTAAATAATTTTGATCTACGTTTTCTCTAATTGAACATATAAATTGAACAACAAAGTAGAAACCCTAGTACACTGTATATAATCAAAATACACAATTAGGGTTAAGAAAATCATACCTCAAATGTTATGTAGTAATAATAATGAAAACTTTGTGTTGTTGAAGCCTTGAGAGCAAGCGTCACAAATGTCAAGGCTCTAATGGTTCACACCCAACACTAGCTATGGAAGATGATTGATAAAGAGAAAAAGACTTGAAATTTTTGGCTGGATCTCTTCTAAAGAGGGTTAGCCGAAAATCAATGGGTTATACCTTATAGTGCATTCAGAAAACCCTAGATAAGCCCAAATCCAATATTATCTTAAATCGGGTAATTATCCACTTTCCTGATTATCAATTTAGGGATTATTCTAGAACCCTTAGGATCCAAGAAATCGTCCTCACCTTATGGATGGATCTAGATTGCCTCTTACTCAACTATTGAACAATTACAATTCAGGCTCTGCATTTTTAATTAGTTCTTTTAATCCTGAAATTAATTTCAATTAATTTCTGATTAAATTTTAATTGAATATTACTATGTCTAATTAATATATTATTCTCACAATATATTAACAAATTATTTATTTCAATTTATTATCAAATAATAAATCAACCTCATTCTCCAAAATCATCTATCCAGTTGCTAGTTTTGAGAGCAACCCAACACGATTGTGCTACAATCAATTTAAGTATATATACCAATTATAGTTATGAGCTTAGACACCTAATCCAAGAGTCTCCCACTTGGGTAAGTCTAATAACTATAGTTGCCAACATATTCTTCAATAACTGTTTAGCAAATTGTAGCTCTCAAAGCTGTTGTCAAACTCTGACCCAATCAGTTACGTGTCCTAAGATAAGTGATCAAATACTCCTCCGTTCTATAAGATATCGTAAGGACATGAGACATGGATTATAATCAATCTCTATGTCCAAAATTTGCTTCCTAATTTCTGATTTATGAAAACTGAAATTAGACTACCAATTAAACACATCAATTCAGTCCAGGATTCGCCAATCACTTTAGATGTCATCATCAAATAATCGAAGGGCCCACAGATATCACTTTTCTCGTTAGGGAAAAAGGAACAATTATGACAACTTAAATCAGACAAACAATTTTGCTCCCACTAGCATAACAATTATGCTCCTACTAGCTTTTACATGTATCCATAAATCAAATGAACTTCTAGAAACCAATAATCTTTGACTTTCTTGCTAAAGTGAATATTTCTAATACGTGACTCTTCGATAAGTCTTTAACTAGACTTCTTAAAGCTTATACATCTTCATTAGATAGCATATGTGTGTTTAGAACCTTTCAGAACTTATAGCTATAAGTCATGAACGTTCAAACAGTTCCTTGCCATTTCTCACAATTCGAACTATGAAAAGGGATGCCGTAATCATATTGCGAATTTGAGAATGCAATTATCACAACTACTAACCATAATGATATTGATCAAATCTTTAAAATCTACTAGCAAGAGTATTTCCTCATAATCATTTTCATAAATTAGAGCGAAACCTTTTGCCACCTTTATCTTTCATGGACTGAACTTTACTTGTTCTTAATTTCTTTCCCTCTTGTAGCACAAGGGCCTACCAGCGCTTTCATGTTGTTTAAGCAGCTCACCCCCATTGACCAATACTCTGTCACTGACCAACGTGCTCTACCTTTTGCAGTCAAATGAGCACCATATAACTCATAAGCATTGCCAACTCAACTGGAAGGTGCATAGAAACAAGAATGTGTCAACTTAACACGATAGGTTATCAACCTCTGGTTGTGTGCTAGTGATTACTAAAAGGTTTATTCTTAATTGACTCATGAAACTCTTCAAGATCAATAAGACTCCCACTGACTTCTTGACATATAAGAGTTTCTCTCAAGGAACAATCATTGATAAGCAAAAACACATATTCAAAAGGTAGTATGGATTCTCGACAAGAAAACACTTCATGGAATTGGTCTTAGTTTATCCTTTGTTTTAACCAAAACATCACAACTTCCAATGCCAAATGTGCTAGAGTAAGAAAACAATATTACTCCATATTTCATGAGGTGTTATAAACCTAATTAGTACAAAACAAGCTCCAAGATACGATTTGTAATTACTAGAGTATGACTCTAAAATTTTAATTGGATACAAAGTATGACTCATCTCTTGATTGAACCATTTCAACAATATCTGATTCCTCTTCTTAGCCAAACAATTGTACTAAGATGTTCTTTGAGGATCAATTGTGATATAGTTCCTCAATCATTAAGATGATCATAAAAACATGAAACTAAAGTATTCTCCTTTCCTTTCTGATTGGAGAAACCTTTATCTTTCTGCCTATTAGATTCTTCTTATTCGTTCTGTTACTCTTTGAATCTTCTCAAAGTATTAGAATTGTGCTTAATCTTACAAACACAACCATATTTACTGAAAACATCAGTAAATCATGACGAATAACTTTATCATCCTTGTGGCGGATCTGAATAGTCCACATCAAAGTGTACTAGATCCATTAGTCCTTCACTTTGACTCACATAAACATGCAATCAATGAACTAGTCATAATCTTCTAATGATCATGATTTTCATACATCCCGCAATTCAAATTGCATGAGTCCCAGTTTCTATCCAATTGAAACTTGGGTGATGAGAATTCCTTTTCACTTGGTTAATTATGACAATACCACAAGCGATATAACAAGAATCAAATCCACAATTAATATTGCCAATAATAGAAATGTAACCACCAATTTTCATAAATGTCATTGCAAGGAAATATAAAGTAAACCAACTATATAAACCAAAATTTCACTTTTATTGATAATAAATGAAAATTTGGAACTTGGCCTTACAATGCATAAATAAAAACTATGTTTCTAAACATTTCCTAAGCAATTTATTAAATTATCATAACTCCTAAGTAGTAGCTTTAAAACTCTGATCATTAAACCATGCAATCGAAATCCGTTTCTCGCGATCAGATTCAGCTCACTCTTCTTGAGCTTCCTTCTTTCTCTTAGATCCTGAAGAGGAGTCATACGTCTTGACTTTACCATCTCTGAGATCTTTCAGGTAGTCAGGACAGCTTCACAACCAATGTCCCTTCAACTGGCAATATAAACATATGGACTCCTTGGGGTCAACACACGGAACTATCTCAGAACTAGTCTTTCTCTTTACCATATGGTCAAACGGTTTAACCTTGGTCGATCCCTTTCCATTGGGAAGAGAAACATTTTCTGGACTACCATTTTTGCCATCGTCAATGTCCATGGAAATTTAGGACTCAGATCCTTCAAACACTTTTTCTTGACTTGTGCTCTTAAGCATTTCTTCTTCATCAATAATCAACATATGTGTTAGATCAATTAGGGTCACGTCGTGGTCCCTCGTATAGAAGTCTTTAATGAACTTACTATATGAATCAGGAAGAGAAAGTAGAACGAAGTCAATGGCCAACTCCTTTGGGAAAACGACACCCAACATACCCAATTTGCCAATGTACGATTTCATTTTTAGAACATGCGCACACACAGACTTTCCATCTTGATGTTTATATGCCAACAAGACTTGAGTAACTTCGTACTTTTCAACTTGAAAAAAACATGACTTAGGGAGAGTCACTTGAGGAGGCGGGGGAGGAGGAAGATTTGAAGAAGCATGATCTCGAGTTTCACCATTGCTCGAAGAAGGGAACATTCTTTCACCTTGATCAACATGTGGAAGTTCATATTCAGATAGAGTAAAAGCATTCCTAGAAGAACGAGGAAGACCATTGTTGTCTGAACTTGACATCTAAAATAGGAGAAAAGAAAATTCAAGTTAGCTGACATTAATCCTTAATTATTAACCCATAAATTTAAATTAAGGCTAGGATCCATATTTTCGATTCGAACTTTGAAGAGGGATGTCATAATTAAATTCGAATCTATTTTACGTAGGTAAAGCATTTACAAATTTCAATTTCATGAA
Source organism: Lactuca virosa (assembly GCF_052849685.1). Lineage (NCBI taxonomy): Eukaryota > Viridiplantae > Streptophyta > Magnoliopsida > Asterales > Asteraceae > Lactuca > Lactuca virosa. The sequence continues at coordinate 192,034,256 of NC_136431.1, forward strand.
ACTCCTAGATTATTTGAGATTCATTGAACTATTCAATGACATGTTTAATCTTGATTATGCTCTCACTTTTGTGAGTGGTATGCCGGGGATCACAAACGAGATGTGAATAACCATGCAATTTAGCTTGACACTCTCGATGTCATTTATGATCTCGTTTTAATGTCGCGGTTAACCAAACACGCTCCATTAATCAACGATAATTTTCGAGACATCCATTACCAACTTTATTAGTCCCACATTAGTGTGCCGGTTAACCACACACTCCACTAACGACTTATAAAGTGTAATGTGCAATTTCATGGATCGGAATCAAATTCACATTTTTCCTAAAGTAACTAAGAGTGGGATTTTAAAATAGTTTAGTTACTTTATATCATGATAATTTTAATGAGATTATGTCCTATCAAACCCGTTTGGCTAACGACCCTCCACCAATCAAGGGAGCGGTGGGTAAGAGTGGATACCCAATGGCGGTCTTTTTATAGGACGCTTCCTTAAACTCACCTTATAGATCGGCTTCATGAATGAGGCGTACTAGCGGTTCGACTGACTTTTCTTATATGTATAATATATATTAAACTTTTAATAATATATATAGTATAAGGTGAATTTTAAAACATTTTAAAATTGCAAGGGTTTAATCATTTAATAAATTAAACTTTTAATTTAATTAAATTTAAACGATTTTATGGATTATTAATTGTCCTTTAATTAATTTCTTAATTAAATTAATAATAAGATCCAAAATGATGTATTTTAAAATTTTCAAAATACCAATTATTTGACGTTAATTATTCAATTCGATTAATATCTAGATTTATTTATACACTTAAATAATCATATTAATCAACAAAAAACAATTAATTAATTCAAATACTTATCTCCTAACTTCTTGGCTTTTAATTAATCATCATCGATACACCAAAATCGGATTTGGAGGATAAGAATAGCAAGTAATTATCATATAAAATTAGATTAGGCATAAGGCACAAAATTTCAGATCTGACAGCTCAACACGCTGTGAATTATAATCACCACGCCGTGTTCGAAGAACACCACGATGTGTTTGATGAACAAAATGGCGATTATGTTTTCTTCTCCTTGTTCAACTTCACCATTGTATCATATCAATAGAAAACTAAAACTACTCTCTGATACCACTGATGGTTTTTTGAGCATAACAAATAATTCTATGTGTGCATGCAACCCTAAATAATTTTGATCTACGTTTTCTCTAATCGAACATAAAAATTGAACAACAAAGTAGAAACCCTAGTACACTAGAATATAATCAAAATACACAATTAGGGTTAAGAAAATCATACCACAATTGTTATCTAGTAATAACAATGAAAACCTTGTGTTGTTGAAGCCTTGAGAGCAAGCGTCACAAATGTCATGCCTCTAATGGTTCACACCCAACACTAGCTATGGAAGATGATTGAGAAAGAGAAGAAGACTTGAAATTTTCGGCTGGATCTCTTCTAAAGAGGGTTAGCCAAAAATTATAGGGTTATACCCTATTTATAGTGTAGTCAGAAAACCCTAGAGAAGCCCAAATCCAAGATTATCTTAAATTGGGTAATTATCCACTTAGGGATTATTCTAGAACCCTTAGGCTCCAAGAAATCGTCGGCACCTTATGGATGGTTCTAGATTGCCTCATGCTCAACTATTGAACAATTACAATTCAGTCCCTGCATTTTTAATTAATTTTTTTAATCTTGAAATTAATTTCAATTAATTTCTGATTAAATATTAATTAAATATTACTATTTCTAGTTAATATATTTCATAATATATTAACAAGTTATTTATTTCAATTTATTATCAAATAATAAATCAACCTCATTCTCCAAAATCATCTGTCTAGTTGCTAGTTTTGAGGGCAACCCAAAAGGACTATGCTACTATCAATTTAAGTATATACGAATTATAGTTATGAGCTTAGACACCTAATCCAACATAAATATGGAAATATCAAAATACTCCACATTTGTTTTTTGTTTGCCCTCAAGCAAAACAAATCTTTTAAGTTAAACCTCCATTACCAACATTGCCTAAGACAATCCATTTACAATCCATCCATTACATCAAGACCGCAATGTGTATATTTGTGTCTAAAATGCCTAATTACTTCCCAATCCTAAATACTCACAATACTTATGAAAATTCACCCCTTAGTTTGTACGACACTCATTTTTTCAACCCTTCGAATCCATCCTCATAAAATTTTCTTAACCTCAAGGTATTTTTGGTTAAACTCCCAAACATACATATTATCTAAAAAGAAATATTACAACTTTGACACCACAATGGAGCTCTTTGAATTTTTTGAATTCAACACATTCTTGTTTGATTTTGGCATCTTCAAATTTTTGATTTTTCAGAATTTTTGATCTCATGATCTTCATACTTTTATAGCTCCTTCAAAATTCTTTCAACTTTTGCTACTTTCTCTCTCTTTTTTATATATCTCACTTTTGTTTCCCGCTCAAATCCTACATGCTTAAGCAAGGGTGCTTAACTTCAAACCTTATTGGTTAGAGGTATTAGTCTAAGTGCAATGACTACATAAACTTTCCTGGATACATTTCAGGTACACGTTGCAAAACTTATTACATCATATAAATTACCAAATTACCTTTCATATCTCATGAATTTTCACTAGAACTGGGAAGCCACAAATATACTATAACATACATTGGCTCAATTAAACATTTGAGCTCACATTGGATCATCCCAAACAATACTAGCAACTTAAGCTTTAATTTATCCCTAAATTTAATTTTTTTAGATTATTATTTCAAATCTATAGTATTTTAAAACTTTAAAAAATTTCCAATATAGCAATTTTATTTTCCGATTTAAACTTAAATTCCTTTTTCGACCCCCTACCCCAGACTTATTTTATACAATATCCTCATTGTACGCATAAAACAATTTAAGCATATAAAAGAAGTAAAAAAAAGTAGAAAAAGAAACAGACTCCCCTAGGGTAGTAGTGATGAGACTGAATTCTGATTGTTGATGGGAAAGCTTGAACATCTTGAATATGTAACTACAACTGGACTTTTGTTGATATTCTTGAATTCGCTGAAAAAAATGTGAACCAATGACTCTCACAAAAAATGTGGTGCATAAAATCTTCAAGGCATTGCATCGTAATGTGGGAAAGCATACGCCACATTTTATGGTTGAAAGAAAGAGTAGTAACCAGATTTATGATATCTCAGGTAATGATAATAGTGAGCCATGACATGAATATGGAATAAATGGCTTCAAAATAGTGAGAATATGTGGCTCACGACGTGAGGTATGAAACTCACGACATGAGAACTAGATGTGAGAAGAATGTTTTTCTTCTTTTGAATCTTCAAGTTGTGTAAACTCTAATGCCCAATTAAATCGTTAAAACTCATTTAAGAATATTTTTTTGCACTCTTTCCTTCCTTCTCTAAAATTTCACATAATTGTCACCCCACACTTATCAATATGTGTGGTCTTTGATCCTGAAACTCTAACGCACTCAACTCTCCATTTTAGTTTTCTTACTCGATATGTTAACAATTCTGCGAACAAGACAAACCATTGGTTGTAACAAGAATACAAACATCTGTCATGCGGTTACATGTCTTTGAAACAAACCAAATAAAAATAAAAACACACAAATTAAACACACCAAAAAAAACTAAGAAAATAATATAAAAGTCAAATAAAAATGATAAATAAGTCATTCATCATCTCCATCTACTCTTGATCCACTAGGCGTGGTCCCGTCATGTTGTCTCGATGCCCAAAGCTCTTCCTAAGTCGGTATGTAAGTATAGTGAGGTGGCATAATGAGTGGATGCTAAGTATGGAAATGTGAGCACAATCCATGAATTGGTTGTGATAGTTTATGCGCCCTCGAAGATTGTCTAGATAGGTACCAATCTGACTTTGAAACAGGTCGGTGGGGACACCTCCCTCAAATTGTTGTTGTCGTGGACCCTTCTCCCCCCTTGCCTTCATGTTCGCCCTCTTTGTCTCAGTTGTTCCTCAGGTTGATCGACTTGTTCCACCTCATTATTAGTTGGAATACTCCAATGTGTGCCCATATTAATGACAACATTCATTGATTCCTAGAAACCCATTGTAAGGACCAAAAGTGACGAATATTGGAACTTGGAAGGACTGGAGCTAAATCGAGAGCTTAATGGAGCTTAAAAGAAAGAAGAACCAAGCAAAGACACTCCCCACGACATGGCAATAGAGTAACACGCCATGTTTGTAAGGAATTTTGCGATTTTTTTGCAAAGACAGAAGTCACGATGTGAGATCTATTGCTCACGACGTGAGCTTGATTATTCTATAAGATTTATACGCGGAAGCCAAGTTTCCTTGCAGATACGATTTACACTGACCTCACGACGGGAGACAGTAATTCTCATGACGTGAGGGACAATTTAAGGAAACTATAATTACTCCCTTGCATATTCGACTTTGGGGGTTGGAATCTAATTTTCTAGAGTAATAGTCAAAATCAGAAGCAAGAGATGAGCGAAAAAAACCTTTGGAAGAGAAAACGTTTGAATGTTGAAGATTTGAAGATCACACATCACATTCGGTTTTCATTAATTAAATCATGTCAAATCCTTATGATTTTGTGTGTTTACTTTCTTCCATGAGTAACTAATATAGTTGACTTTCGTTTAGTTAGATGAAACCTAAACTATGAGTTAGTTTCTTATTTTATGCTTTATGTGAAGTTGGATTTAAGCTTGTGTTTGATTTTTGATACCTAGCATGATAAAGATTTAATCTTTATTGCTTATATTTAGGTTAAGTGTAATTGAATGATCAATTTATATTGCATGAACTTGATTACCTAGTAGTTTATGAACATTACATTGCTAGATCTAGGATTCACCAAATCTTAGATTAGGTAATAAAGACAGTGACTTTATATGTTTTAGAAAACATAATTGTTGGATTAATGTCTAAGTCCATAACTATATTTGGTATGTACTTGACCCGACCCGGCATGGTCCATTTGGGTTGCACTTCACCGGCACAATTTATATGGATAGTCTTTTGAGAATAGTATATTTATGATTTATATTAATATATTATAAGTTCTAATATATTAATATGGAATCATATTATTTAATTGGTATTGATCAAGAATTAATTTAGAATTAATTAAGTGATCAAAAATAACTAATTAAATATAGACTCTTATATATATGGAATGGGCCAAGTTCATTTAGGTTGGGCTAAGCTTTCATGGATGGTCCATGGAGCTTTTAACCCATGGATCCTATGTAAATGAAAGGTCATGGGTATTAGGGTTTACATGGATGTAACCCTAATCCTCCATAATATATAAAGGGGTCCTTGGCTCACAAAATTGGCACAAGTGTGTGAAAATAAGAGTGAGCCGATTTTAGTGTGCATATATATTCTCTCAAGTTCTTCCAAGGTGTTTTGGTGATTTGTGATTCCATTTGAGGCTTCCACACTATTAGGGCTAAGCTCTTAAAGCTTGAAGACATCAAGCTACATCAAAAGGTATGTCATCTAACTAGAACTTTGTAGTATAGGTGCTTCATAATATGCTAGTTAGGATGAAACCTTGGAATAGTTAATATTTGCATGTATAATAGAGAAAACATAGATCTAAGGTTTATAGGGTTGCATGTACACCATAGAAGTGTTAGAATGCTCAAAACCCAACAGTGGTATCAGAGCCATGGTTTGTTTTCTGTTATATTGATGCAAATGTTTTATTTTCAAGTTGGAAAAAAAAGGAAAAAAAAACATGACGTTTGTCAAATTTTAAGATAATTACTTGTTTTGTGAAAAATGAATTATTTGTAAAATTTGAATCATTTGTTATATGAGTTGAATTAGGTCAAATTTAGTAAAAGATAAAATGATATGATTATTTTATTAGTTTTAAAAGTTTGATCTAAATGTTTTAAGGAGTTACATATTTTGTCATAAAATTTTGGAGCTCAAAAGTTTTTTTTAAAGTTGTGATCTTAAGGGTTTTTGAAACTTCCATAAGTTATGGATATGAAAGTTTTTTTTTTTTAAAAAAAAAATTTGATTCAAAGTTTTTATGGAGTTACAAAATTTGGTGTTAATATTTTAAAGAATTCCATAACTTGTTCTTAAGTTATGGAACATGGAAAGTTTCATCATAAAACACCATTAATTCCATAAGTTATGGAATCCAAAGGTTTTCAAGAATTACAAAACTTGCCCTCAAGTTTTGGAATTTGAGAAAAGTTTTTTATGAAAAAAAGAATTGAATTCTAAAACTCTTGGGTTCATAACTATAACAATTAATTAAATGGTTTTAATTTTGAGTTTAATAATTAGAATTATGATGTTTTGTTGAATAGTACAAATTAACTCTTATGAACTTTATTAATAGTTAATTAAAGCGTTTAATTAAAAGAGTATTATTAATCCATAAATATATGGTTTGAGTTTAATTAAATTAAAAGTCTAGTTTAATTAATAGATTAAACCACCAAGTATTTTAAATGTCTAAAATACACCCTTATACTATTATAATATTAAAAGTTTAATATATTATATGTATAAGAGCAAGTCGTCTTACCATTAGTACGCCTCATTCACGAAGCCGGTCTATAAGGGGGGTATAAGGTTACTGCCTATAAAATGGCAGTTTAATGGGTGTCCACTCTCACTCACCGCTTCCTTGACCGGTGGAGGGTCGTTAGCCGAACAGGTAGGACAAGGACTATAATTCTCCCTTCATTATAAGTATAATGATAAATACTAAGTAACTAAACGCTTATAAATTCCCAATCTTAGTTACTTAGGAAAATGTGAATAAGGTGCTAATCCATGAAATTACACTTTGCACTTTGTTTAAGCTGTTAGTGGAGCGTGTGTGGTTAACCGGCACACTAACCTGGACTTAACAAGGTAGGCAAAGGGTAACTTAATGTTTATCATAGTATCGTTGGAGCGTGTGTGGTTAACCGGCACATCGATTGAGGGGTAAATATTAAGGGTACCAAGTATATTTGCATGGTTGCTTCACACCTTGTTTTATGATCCTCGACATCCCAGTCACAAAACCTGAAGGGCACACTCGAGATTGAAACATGCCATTGAAAAGTTCAATGAATCTCAAAAGAATCTAGGAGATTCAAAACCAATTAAAACCTAATAATACATTTCGTTTATCTTGGTGGAAATTGGTGAATCGTCATTCACCTACCTTCAAATATTTTATAGCTTGGATTACGGCATCCCTCTTCCAAGTTATAAAATAGTTTGTTGGGTCCTAGCCTTAATATATCATATTGGGTGTTATATTAAGGACTTAAATCAACTTTACGTGAATTTCTCCCATTGTTGATGTCTGGTTTAGACAACAATGATCTTCCCAAACCAAGCTTTCCTAATGAATATTACTTCCCGAGTTTGGCTCATGGAAGTCATACTTCTCTTCCTCCACCTCCTCCAATTATTCTCCCTAACCCACAAGTTCAAGGTCACTCAAGCCCTAATGGCAAGCAAGGTCTATGTGTGATCACATCTTAGAGATGAAGTCACATATTGACAAGTCGGGAGAGTTGGGTGTCAAAGTCTTGAGAAAGTTGGATGTTCAATCACTTTCTAAGTCACATAGTGAGTTCCTTTGGGACTACTATGAAACAGACTATGACATGAACCTTAATGATCATATCTATTTGCTTGGTGCTGCTGAATCAGCAATGATTTGGAACGATAGTAAAGCAAATTTGATTAGAAGATCAACTTCCCAAAAACTTTATGGACAGTGACAATGGTGACACTGGAAATCCAGAAAAAGCATTCTCTTCCCAATGGAAAGGGATTGGCCATAGTCAACCCGGTTGACCAAATGGTAAAGAGAAAGGCTAAGTCTGAGATAGTCCCATTACCAAAGGGTGCATATGTTTATTTTGCCAAAGGAAGGGGCGTTGATTGCAAAGCTGCCAAATTTACCTAAGGATGTTAAGGTCAATAAGTTTGACTCTACATCAGGTAGAGCCCATTATCTAACTCTGTTAAGTTCTATTCTGAGATCCTCATTACATGAAGTGACTGGGTCACATGTTGATGTTTTAACAATCAAAGAATAGAGAGAAATCTGAAAGGAAGTATATGCTGATTCTGACCGCGAAGGTGGATTTCGATCGCATCAGAATTTTGAGCAGTTGCTTAAGAAGTTATGATATATTGCTAAGGAATAGATAACAACAATTTTCCATGTGGATTGTAAGGATAAGTTTTTCCGCAAAGTTTTAAAATAAAAGAAAATTGTTTAATTTTATTTATTTGAAGTATCCTTACAATGACATTTGTGGAAAATTGTTGCTTATATGATTCCACTGACAACAATATTGGAAAATGGATTTGATTCTTTCATTTGTGGTAGTGTCTAAATTTACCAAATCAGGAAAGTTCCTCATCGCCCAAGTTTCAATTGGACCGAAACTTGGAATTATGCAAGTTGAATAGTATGATGAATGAGAACTTTCAAGCATTGGAAAATCAAGACTAATTACTTGTTCACATGGATGTGTGAGTCAAGTGAAGGACTAAAGGGATCGAGTACACATTCTTGTACACTGGTCATGTCTACCACAAAGCTCGTTAAGACTATTTGATTTACTAAAGTTTAGTAAATATGGTTATACATACAAGTTTAAGTATAATTCTGAAACATTGGAAAAGTCTCAATGTATGGCAGAACGAATGGGAAGAATCAAATTAGGCAGAAAGATAAAAGTTTCTCAAATCTGAAAAGATGGGAGAGTACTTTAGTATCATGTTTGTGATCATCTTAATGATTTAGAAATCATATCACAATTAGTCCTCTAAAGGTCATCTTAGTGCATTCTTATGACTAAGAAGAGGAGTCATGAATTGTTGAAATGGTTAGATCAGGAAGATGAGTCATACTTCGTTCCAAAACAATTCTTAGAGTCATACTCCAAGATTGTAACTTGAGTGACATATCTTAAAGAAAGGTTTAAAACACTTGTCAAATGTAAGAGTAAAAGTGTCCTACTCTTGTACATTTGAAATTGGTAAGTTGTGATGTTTTGGATAAAACAAAGACCAACTAAGGCAAATTGTGTGAAGTGTTTGTCTTGATAAAGAATCCACACTATCTCTTGAATATTTGGCAAGATAGTCTTATATGTCAAGAGGATAGTGGGAGTCTTAAAGATCCTAAAAAGAATTTCAAGAACTAATCAAGAATAAAACCTGAGGTTCTTCACTAGCACACGAATTGAGGTTTATAACCTATCGTGTTGACATATTCTGTGCCCATTCCAGTTAAAGTTGGCTTTGCATAGGAGTTCTGAAAGTTCTCAATTGGTTGCATAACAACTTGGAAGCTATGGCAGGCCCTGTACTGCCAGGTGACAAGAAGTTAAGATTGTATAAGTTCAGTCCATATGAGTTTGGATTTGTCATTATCCTTATCTTGTGACTATGGTTTTGACGATTCACATGGATAAGAACACATACACCATAAAATCTAAGGGTCATAAGGTTTCTCTCCGATTCATGAAAATGATGGTGAGGAAACACTTCCACCAAGTAGATTTGAAGCAGATGGCAAAAGGTCTAAACAATTGAGACTATGATTACGGCATCCCTTTTCATAGTTCTGAAATTGTTTAGACACACATGCATGCTATCTAAGGAAAGGTGTATGATTTTGATAAAGTTTTATCAAAGCATCTCGTATCAGAAATCTGAACTTTGGTAAGAAAGTCAATAAAGTATTGATTTCTAGAAGTCCATCTGATTTCTGAGTACATGTCAAAGCTAGTGGGAGCATAAGTGTTATGCTAATAATCATCATGTTAGTAGGAGCATGATAATTATTGTTAGTGTTGCAAGTTAGCAATGTTAATTATAGAAAACAAGAGTTTCAATTCGTGAGGCTGCAGGGATTGAAAAAGTTGTTTTGCTATAATTAAGGGAGAGGATATACTTGATTTCAGTTCTAAAGGCTTAGATTGAGACCTTAATCATCTTTAGTCAAGAATATATATATATATATATATATATATATATATATATATATATATATATATATATATATATATATATGAATTTCATGTTGGATTGGTTCAACTTAAGGAAATTCTATATATTGCGTTCTCAAAATTCGATTATGATTACGGCATCCCTCTTCATAATCAAATTTTGAAAACAAGGCAAATAAAAATATTGTAGCAAAAGACTGGTCTAGAATCATGTCTTTATGTGAGACATCATGAATCGTGTACCATTTGCTTTGGGTACAGGATCGATTGCATGTGCTATAATATTTGTCATTTCTAAAAATTTCCAAATGCCCAAAGGCATTAAGAAGGGAAAAGGTCTAGAATTGGATATGACTAAAATGATTAAGCAATTGTCGAGGACAATATGAGGTTTACCAAAGATTGGTTGCTCAGGGACAGTTGGAAGTATAGTGCTAATTTTGGAAGGACCATATTGACATATTCTGAAAAGAGGCATCTCTTATTCAGAAGTGATAGTCAAAATGAGAATATGGAGTTGTCTCCATAGGTGGAAGTTATCTGTGTAAGATTAGAAAACTTAATGCAAGAAGCATGTCCAAAGCAATGTACTTTGAATATGAGACTTAGTTTCCATGGAGTTGATCTCCATTGGAATACCTTATAATGACTATTGACAAGTCATTGTGACTTTGTACATATTAATTACAGGAGGGTCAGTGCATATAAGTTTAAAATCTAAACAGATTTCGATAAATGATAGGAATTTGAAATTCTCACATTTTTCGATAAGGATTTGGGAGTGTGAAATTAGAATCATTGAAATTATGTTCAATTGGTTTATTTCACAAAGTAAGGATCATAGACAAACATAGAGTGCATACTTGGTGTATGGCAAAGCTATTGTTTAAGAAAAACATAGTGTACATGCTTGGAGCATGGGACAACTAGTGTTTTTAATTCAAGTATAAAGTTGATAAAACCGAAACAATGAATAATGAGTAATCAGTATGGTGATAAATAAAAGTGTTTGTTTATATTAATAGGGTTTGATACCATATTTGATTCATTTATTCTTGTGTTTCACTTTGCATGTTTTGACTTCCAGAATAACTAAGTCGCTCTTGCTGAATGATTAAGTTATTCAAACCATCCACAGTCGGTCATATGTTGGAAGTAGATATGAATCAAGACTGTCATGGGTTGGTTTGTAGAGGTCCAAGTTGGTGGACAAAGTGGTGCTACAACACTCATGAGTGCTCATAAGTTCTGAGTATTGGATTCAACCCACGCTCATTTGAATCACTTCATGGATTTTATCACCAGTGATCATGAGACGATAATATCTTATATTCTTCAAACCTAGAGATATGAGTTGTTACTATGAGTTGCTTATACATTGATTGCACGAAAACGCATTTGGTAACTCGATGTTATAAAACGTGCCTTTGTGTATGATTCAACAAGTAGTAGAACAAGCCATATGAGTCGAAGTTTATCCATTCCTTTTACCTTCGGGATAAAAGCGATATTTGTGGGCCCCTCGGTGATTTAGCGATGACACATGTGAGTGCTTGGCCAAGCCAGGACTTATTTGATTTGTTCAATCAGTCAGTCATCATAAATCGAAAATCGGGAAACAACAAATGGACAGAGAGAATGATTATAATCCATGTCTCAGTCCATATGATATCTAGAATGGAGGAATATATGATCCCTTATCTAATGGACAAGTCATTGACAAGGTCAGAGTTCGACAGCGGCTTTAAGAGCTACGATTGCCAGTTAGGTTTTGAAGTCATACTCAATAATAGTTTTAGACTTATCCAAGTGGGAGACTGTTGGATTAATGTCTAAGTCCATAACTATATTTGGTATGTACTTGACCCGACCCGGCATGGTCCATTTGGGTTGCACTTCACCGACACAATTTATATGGATAGTCTTTTGAGAATAGTATATTTATGAATTATATTAATATATTATAAGTTCTAATATATTAATATGGAATCATATTATTTAATTAGTATTGATCAAGAATTAATTTAGAATTAATTAAGTGATCAAAAAGAACTAATTAAATATGGACTCTTATATATATGGAATGGGCCAAGTTCATTTAGGTTGGGCTAAGCTTTCATGGATGGTCCATGGAGCTTTTAACCCATGGATCCTATGTAAATGAAAGGTCATGGGTATTAGGGTTTACATGGATGTAACCCTAATCCTCCATAATATATAAAGGGGTCCTTGGCTCACAAAATTGGCACAAGTGTGTGAAAATAAGAGTGGGTCGATTTTAGTGTGCATACATATTCTCTCAAGTTCTTCCAGGGTGTTTTTGTGATTTGTGATTCCATTTGAGGCTTCCACACTATTGGGGCTAAGCTCTTAAAGCTTGAAGACATCAAGCTACATCAAAAGATATGTCATCGAACTAGAACTTTGTAGTATAGGTGCTTCATAATATGCTAGTTAGGATGAAACCTTGGAATAGTTAATATTTGCATGTATAATAGAGAAAACATAGATCCAAGGTTTATAGGGTTGCATGTACACCATAGGAGTGTTAGAATGCTCAAAACCCAACAATAATTTGATCATAATTCTGTTTAGATAAAATCTTACATAGCTCACTAATTCTTAATAGTCAATTTTGTATTTGCTTGTGTATGATCATTGTATAGTAGTTCATGAATTGATAAAATCATTAGGAGATCTAATTAATACTGCTAATAATATCTATTGTAGTAACCAATTTTATTAATCCATATATAAGAACTAACCATAGGAAAAAGGTGGAATCGAGACTAAACGAAAGTGTTTTTAATATCTTGATAACATTCGTTCTTAATTAAGTGTTTGTTAGTTTAAAGTTAATCTGAACTTGAAAAATCAGATAAAACCCCTTTTTAATTGTTGTTTGATTTTATATTAATTTTTAGTAATTATTTTAGTATATTGAATATGTTCCCTGTGCTCGATACCCAACTTACTTTACTATACTATACACTGACAATGTACATTGCCTATTTGTGCATTAGTAGATAGGTATTTAGGTTTATAAATTTAAAGCTAGATAGGTATAATCTGTGCACATCAAGTTTTTGGCTCCGTTGTCGGGGAGCGGCTATTTAAGTTGTTAGTTTAATTACTTTAGATTAATCGATCCTTTTTGTGGGGTAAACCCCACAAAAAGTTAATTTTCCGCATTAGTTAAATTTTCTACATTTCAGAACTCACAACGTGAGCATACACGTTCACAATGTGAGAACTACAATCTCAGTTTATTTTATTTTAGTTTGTTTTTACATTTTTGTTTCGTTTTGTTTCAGTAGTATATGATCCACGGATCAAAGACACGGTTGACATCACCTTTTGAAGACCCGGAGTAAGCATTTCATAAAAAGAAAGACAAACACGTTGGAGGATCAAGAAACAACACGATAAAGAAAGCAAGTTCGAAAGCTTTGATAAGACTCCTAACAAAAAGGAAGTTGGTTACGAGCCCGAAACAAAATCAGAAAAAGAAAGCGAACCCGGAAGCGAGCCAAAAGATGAGATAGCCAACATTATCGACATGACTATGGAGGCATACAAGAAGCGAATTCGTGAGGACACCGGTACGGGCCTTCTGCAACCCAAAATTCCCTCCACTGCCAACTTCGAACTCAAGGGACACATCCTTTCCGCGCTAAAAGATATTCCATTCTACAGAAAAATCATGATGATGCATACAAACACCTCGATGAAGTCAAAGACATCGCCGATTATTTTAATATTTTGAATGTACCATGAGAAACGGTGTTGTTGAGAATGCTTCCGGTTGCGTTCAAGGGAGCAGCAAAAGATTGGTTGAAGGCACTCCCACTCGGTGCAATTACAACATTGGCACAAATGCGTGAAGAATTCACCCAACAATTTTTCCCACCATCGAAGGTTTCTAAACTTAAGAAAGCCATAGCCAATATTGAGCAACAAGCGGGGGAATAATTATATGAAGCATGGGAGAGATATAAAGGGTTACTAAGAAATTATCCCCAACATGATCTTAATGAGCAACAAGAAGTATCTATATTTTATGATGGGGTAAATTCGTATGGGATATTTGTGCCAAGGCTGATGCATACTATAACATGCATCAATTTAATGTTCATAGACTACTAGGTAATCAAGTTAATGCAATATAAATTGATCATTAAATTACACTTAACCTGAATATAAGCAACAACGATTAAAGCTTTATCATGCTAGGTATAAAAAATCAAACATAACCTTAAATCCAACTTCACATAATCCATAAAACAAGAAACTAACTCATAGTTTAGGTTTCATCTAACTAAATGAAAGTATACTAGATTAGCTACTCATGGTAGAAAGTAAACACACAAAATCATAAGATTTTGACATGATTTAATTAATGCAAACCGAATGCGACGTGTGATCTTCAAATTTTCAATCTTCAAACGTTTTCTTTTCCAAAGGATATTTTTCGCTCTTCTCTGGCTTCTGATTTTGATTATTACTCCATAAAATCAGATTCCAACCCCCAAAGTTTAATGTGCAAGGGAGTATTTATAGTTTCCTTAAATTGTCCCTTACGTCGTGAAAATTATTGTCTCACGTCGTGAGGTCAGTGTAAATCGTATCTGGCAAGAAAACTTGGCTTCCACATATAAATCTTCTAGAATATTCAAGCTCACATCGTGAGGAATAGATCTCACGTCGTGACTTCTGTCTTTGCACAAACATCGCAAATTTCCTTACAAACACGGCATGTTACTCTATTGCGACGTTGTGGGGAGTGTCTTTGCTTGGTTCTTCTTACTTTTAAGCTTCATTAAGCTCCCGTTTTAGCTTCAGTCCTTCCAGGTTCCAATATTCGTCACTTCTGGTCCTTTTTCCTCAAGAATGTCCTATTTGGCTGCAAAATGTAATTTAACTCAATAAGTATCAAATATCTTTGCAATGAACCAAAATATTACTTAACATGTATTCAATTAATGCCAAAATATATGTACAAATATTGCAATATCAATAAATAATATTGTTTAGAGTTGTAGTCATGATGGCAATT